>NC_056740.1:24413196-24535696 GCF_019279795.1 Protopterus annectens | reverse complement strand
ATCAGTTTCTGAACACAACCAGTTTCATTCCCTAGGGGTACTGATTTGTTTTTGTCTATGCAATGCTGCTAATTGATCTGGCTAGCATTTCATAACAATCACTTTGAGTAACTACATTTGTCTGTCTTACTGTGTTAATGTCTTGAAATCCTTTGCTTTCTCCTTTGACATAAGTAGTTTTGGTATAACTTAATATTTCTAGGTTATCAGTCAGTAAATATCTTTGCTCATTCGTGTAGGTTCTACTCAGCATCTTCTAAATGCTTCTTCTTACCCACTTTATACTACACTGTTAAGTCAAAAGCTTATCTGCCTTACAATAAAGGACTGAGAATAAAATACTTTTTTTCTGGCTGAGATCATTTAAATAATATTCAGCTGCATCTTGCTTGAATAATTAGAAACAGGGCTTTAATACCTAACTAATTCAAATAAAAGGTAAACCTAACAACTCCAAAAGCTTTTACCACTTCTACTTATGTTTTTCTCCTTGGTCCCCTGGCCCATGCAGCAGACCAAGCTGGTACGTAACCATATCCTACGACCATCCTGGGAAGTATTTCTTTAAATTTGTCTAATAAATTTCATATTTCATATTTCAAATGTTCATAAGCCAATAATCTTACGTACTTCATATTTCATTGTGTGACAAATACTTTAGACAAACAAATGGAACAGTTCAACAGTCAGTAAATGAATGTTAGACATTTAAGTGCTAAAGTAGCAGTCATTCAAATGCTAAATATTTACTCTGAAATAGTTAGTAATCTGAAACAGTTAGTGTAAAATGCTAAATATTTACTCTGAAATAGTTAGTAATCTGAAACAGTTAGTGTAAAACTTGCTTTTCTCTGATTGTATATAAGCCTCACAGTTGTGTAAGTCTTGGTTCATATCTTATATTAGGGTCAAAGTCTGCACTCTTGTGGAGAGAGAGGCCTGGTTTCGATTATCTGAACTGGGAATTGCTGGTAGAAAGCTCTTTGTGTGTTTATTTGATTGACCTTAGGGCATAGCTAGTGTAAAACTTATGTTCTAATCATATATAAGCCATGCTTTTGTGTGAGTCTTGGCTCATTTATCTTGAGCTGCTCATCCTTGTCAAGGCAAGTGAAATTAAATATTATTTTGCACTTGCATTTCTTATTTTCATTATACTGTGAATGTTTACTGTGCTATTTATTGTTTTCTTTTTTTTTTCACTTCTTTAAAGTTGCATTATCAAACTGCTGTAACGGTTGCGGTTCTACACTGAAATACATTGTATCTAGTGTTTCCTAGTTATATTAGGCATCCATTTGTGGTTCCTTAACACCTGGGCTCCAGATCGGTCAGCACTCTTGTGGCAGGAGAGGGCTAATTTCACCTATCTGAGCTCAGAATTGCTGGTGCAATGTTCATTTTGTGTGTACCTGATGGGCCTTAGGGCATAGTTAGTGTAAAACTTCCTTTTTTCTGCTCACATATAAGCCTTACATTTGTGAAAAGCTGCTCTTTGTGCAGTGGGGGGTTACTGTTGCTTTGTATATGCACAATCACCAGAAGTTAAAATTTCCCTATAAAAATCACCTCAGAACTTTACCTCAGTCCTTTGTCACTCATGTGGCAACTAGTTTGCGCAGTGAGCAGCATTTATGCATTTAGTTAGGACTATTTATGCTTGAGCTACTTGTCCAATTAACCATGGGAAAAATCTTTTGCCATATTCTTGCTATCTACAGGTCCCCCATCATGAACCTCGAAACCCATACATCATACCTGAAGTTACTAGACTTATTCACCATCCAGCCTAATACCATACTCATTGGTGGATTTAACTACCCCTGTATTAATTGGGAGGCATACACGACCACTAACATGCAGACCCAAAGATTTCTTTACTTTGTAAATTTAAATACCCTGGAGCAGCTAGTCTGCACTACCAGTAGGGTATCAAATATCCTAGATCTGGTACTTACAAATATGGGACAGTCCTGCACCCCACAGTATGATGTCCTCTCTGGTAAGATCAGATCACAGAGCAGTCTCCCTTGAAATAAAGGTAAAACTAGTCCCGCCACCTAACCCCAAAATATTAACAGCTTCTCAAAGATAAATTAGCCCCTATTAAGGGACGGCATAATTGGTTCCAAGCTCCCTCAAATCCAGAAAACACATAAGCCTATGCAGAAGCATATAGAAAAGCCCTGCATGATCATAGAAATAACTGCATAGAAGCAGAGCGGAATAAACCCAGGTCAGACTGGAAAAACAAACCACCCTGATGGACCCCTGGTATTAATAGATTCTACAACAAAAGAAAGAAAATATTGTTGAAAAATAAGAGGGGATGTGTACAACAGAGCATAAAAGTCCCTCATTAGTCTTAACAAGCGAGTCAGGGAACTAGTCAAGTCTCTGAAAGCAGACTTTGAGGTAAAAATAGCTTCCAAAACTAAGGATAACCATAAGGCATTTTTCAGTTACGTTCACAGTCTTAAGGGCAACACCCAACAATATGCAGAATCAGTTGTAGATGGCATAACTTATACTCAGCCAGAAGATATAGCAAATCTGCTGGCTGACAAATTCAGCTCAGATTTCACCTCCCCATCATCCCCAGTTCTCCCCAAGAAATACCCTCTACCACTCCACCTCCAGATATCAACAAAGAACAGGTTGCCACTGCACTCTACTAGAAACACAGCTTCAGTGGGGCCTGACAGTATATCAGGATGCCTCTTAAACAGATTAAATCAGGACTTATCAGGCCCATTAAGATCTGTATTTAACCACAAACTCAAGGCTGGCTTTGTCCCAGTAGAGTGGAGGACAGTAACAGTTATCACCCCCGCATAAAGGGGAACCATTTACTGACCCAGGAAATTAGAGACACACGTGTTTGACTAGCCTTAAATGTAAGGCCATGGAAAGAATAATCATGGGCCTGATAAATAATGACAAAGAAAACCTCCAAACACTGAACCCGACCCAATTTGGCTTTGTCAATAGGGTTGCCACCTTTCGTTGTGGCTAAAACTGGAGTAAAGCCACACCCTCGTGTCACCAGTAACCCTGCCCATCCCACCCCACTCCCACCCACATTCCGCCCATTTTATGGCATCATGATGACATCACCCGGTGGGGAATGCCCTCTTTTTCCATTTCTGCTGCCTGCTTTTAGCTGATTTACTATGCTTTTCTGTAAAAAAGTATAGTAAATCAGCTGATTTACAAACTCTGATAGTCTGTTTCCTTTTTGAAACAGAATACAGGAGTTTTTACAGTGTTTTCCGGACTACCGGAGAATCAGTTTGATTTCCTGATAGTCAAGAAAAAAAAATGGAGGGGTGGCAACCCTATTTGTCAAGTGCTTGCCATGCCTATGGAATCTGATGGATTTCTTTGAGAAAGTCGCTAATGCCATGGATGAGGGTAAAACAGTACATATCTCCTACTTCAGTCTGGTCAAGGCATTTGATACAATTCCTCATGGAAGTATTTATTATATATATAATAAATCACAATACTGGGCATAAATCCCTATGTTACCAGATGAATAGCCAATTGGCCCACAGACAGGACATGTGGTTAAAGTTGATGAATCCAGATCCAGCAAGAGGCCTTTTACTAGTGATGTGCCACAGGGCTCAGTGTAGGGACCACTCCTGTTTGGAAAATAGTTCTCTGAAGTCAAGGCTAATGTGGAAGGCCTCTGGATGACAAAGTTTGCTAATGATTGCACGCTGAGAGCAATCACTGAATTCCCCAACAATGTGGATATCCTTCAGGAGGGTCTAGATCAGACAAATAATTGGTGCCAGAATTATGGCCTATAACCAAATGCAAAAAATGCATTATCTTGCCCTTTGGGAAGTTAAATACCTCCACAAATTACAACATGAATAGGCTACCCCTAAGAGCAGACTCAGAGGTGATAGATCTTGGTACACAAAAAGAAAGTAGCCTGAACTTCGACTGCCACGTATCCACAGTGGAGAGGATGCCCTGCCATGTGGTGCAACTTATAAGAAAAGCTATGGTATCCAGATCCAAGGAAATTATAGTCCTCCTGTACTCAGCCCTCATTAGACCAATAACTGAGTACAATGTGCCATTTGTCATGTCCTTGACTAGGCATTTACAACATCTGGAGTGACCCCAGAGAGTCTTCACAAAGAAAATACTGGGTGTAAACAACATGTCTTTTGCAGATAGAGTAAAAGCTCTGTCTGTTTACTCTGCATCCTGCCAAATGTTAAGGGATGACCTATGCTTGGCCTACAAGGCACTCGCAAATCCAGCTCTGATTGAGCTGCTACTCATCTGCAAGTCAAACAGCATAAGGGTCACCTGATTTAGGGTTCTAAACTTAGTTAGTGACTTAAGCAAAACATGCTGGAGAGACAGATATATGTCTCAGAGATTGCCCGTTCTTTGGAATAGTCTTCCTATTCACTTTAAGCAGAGCCATTCACCAACCCTCTTCAAATTTACACCTGTTGAGGTACTGGCTATGTCCCTTATGTAACATACTCAAGGCATAGGCACAAACCCATGTCATCCTCTTGCCCCGAGGGGCCATATATTGGGTAAAATCAGGTTATATTGGCTTATGGCTTGTAAGGGCTCTTAAACCATTAGCCTAGTAATCGCCTATGACCTATGAACCTGTCAATATACCCATTGATTTTTTTGGGAGCCAGGAAGCACAGGCTTAGTCTGTGGTATTCTTACTGTTGGTTCTGTTTACAGGGGGAAGCTAGCAATATGAACAGTTTGCACATGGTACTCACAGTGGCTCAATAAGGCCATCTCATTAATACAATATCTAAACTTTTGTAAACAGGGGAAAATATAATCAGCATTCCCCTGCTTTTTTTGATGTCAAATACAGACAAGTTTAACTTTTTTCTTGTCACTTTTCAGTCATATTTACTATTATAATATAGGTTTATTAGAATAAGTCAAGACATATTTAGCATATACTCAGGTTTCCTGTCTGATGCTCAGTTTCTGTGCTTTCATGACTCTAAAATGAAATGCACCGACATTTGATGAGTATAAGAATATAATGCTTCTTTGTTTATGAATCACTCTCATATGATATATGCTGTTTTCGTCATGTCTTACGGTTGGTTGATGATTAGTGGTCTTCCTGGAATCTGGGGTATTCTGTTTTGCAATTACCTCCAAGTGACCATTTTAAGAGCAGAAACTACTAATAAATATGGTCTGCAAACCTGTACAATGATGTGCTTTGCCGGTATTCCTAAAGCATTCTGTTCTGAATGAAAATGGGCATAATCTAGAACAGCTCTGTCTATATTTTCTTCACCCTATTTCCAGTAATTAAGTAAGATGTACGATCTTCATGAGTATCATGACACGTGTGCATTGCTAGTTTTAATTTCCCTGAACAAACCCTGACATTTTTATTCTTTGCACAACTGCCACTTGCTTAAAAGAACAACACAATAGTTTATTAATTTAATGGCAGGCCCAATGACATCCAAGGACAGTTCCTGTCTGGGGTAACAGTGATCTGGGTTTAATTAGCAATGTAGGCACAGCAGGCCATGCTGAGGCATAGCAAAAGAACCAAGTGGCAATTATGAGTTTGACTTTTTTTGGGTCAGAGAGGTTCATCCTGCAGTTCTGTAATAAGCCAAAATGTACCTGCAAGTAATTAAGGCAGACTAATGAAGGGGGTGACGGATGCAAATGGGTGGATAGTTAGATTTACTGCCATCTTGAGTTTAGAAATGTTAAGGAAGGAACGGGAAAAACATAGCAGAAGAAAAAGCTTGTTTTTAGTATGGCAAAATGAGGTGTGACTGCTCAGTTCTTTCCCTTTTGGGAATGAATGGTCAGTAGAGGCAACTGATATCAGAACATGTACTTGAGGTTATTATGCGGAGTTACCAAAATTATATCTGCTTGTTGTCTTTAAGTGTTGTTCGTGTATTGTCTGCATAGTGTCTGCATATATTCCCATCAAGTAGAAGACAAACTGCTGTCTATATATTCTTCCATGTATCTTCTAATCCTTCCTTGTTACTGTAATATATGCCTATTCCTTCCTCATATATTTTATCATGTTAATATATTCCACTTCCAGTCATTAACATTGCTTTTCATAAAACTGTTTCTATCTGTTCATCATTTTTCATTAGTTATGTTTTCCATCATTTATTGTTTCTATTCTGCCATGTTCATTTGTTTTTGTTCCTGTCTTCTGGATATTTGCATATATAAATATTTACAAGTATCTAAATAAACCAGTTTTTTATCTACAGCCATCAGATATGTCCATGTAAGATAATATATTACCCTTTTCCATTAACTGTTGGATGAAACTAAACTATCAGTTTTGTCTTTCTCTTTAAAGCAAGGATCCACTCCAGCTGTGTAAACAGCTCATCCCATGTCTAGCCTTTTATAGCCATAAATCATTTTAACTAGCACCCTTTTTAGTACCGTGCTGCTATGCTGTTTTCAATACTGGCTCCTCTGTGCAACTGCTTGGCAACTTTTGTTTTCTTGCTCTCAGTCTTTGCTTTAATTATTAGAACAGAACATGTTCATAGTGAAAGATCTTAGACTAGATGCTGCTGCATATACATTTAATAAGGGTTGTATTACTAACCTTTCCACAGTAACAATAAATTCATATTGGCTGATATTATATATATATATATATATATATATATATATATATATATATATATATATATATATATATGTATTGGTTTGTTTGTAAATGCTAGCGTATGCATGTGTATGTGGGTATATATATATATATATATATATATATATATATATATATATATATATGTATGTATGCATCAACCACATTTATTGGACATATGTAGATGGTTGACAGGTGTGATAGCTAGACAATCCCTAGGTGGGAGAATGTTCCTTTTCCCAAGGGATTGTATGATCTCAGAGTTAGTACATATAATTAGCAGATAGTGTGGTGGACTCCCTGCAAAAAAAAAAAAAAAACAATGTTATTATTTATTTATTTTTTTGAGTTGCATGCAGTGCAGAATTTTCTTGCACATGAGCAGTTGAATGCTGGCATTTCTGTAGTCGACCTTTTGTGGATAATGTTCTTGCTGTCAGCATTGGGGTGTGTTAATGTTAATCCCATATATATATATGTATATATATATATGTGTGTGTGTGCATTTATATGTATATATATATATATATATATATATCTTTAACACATTCATAGTGTATATTTATGTGTGCATGTGTTTATATGTATGTATGTATATATATTTCTTTAACACATTCATAGTGTATATTTATATGTGTGTGTGTGTGTGTTTATACGTATGCATGTATATATATTTCTTTAATACATTCATAGTGTATATTTATATGTGTGTGTGTGTGTGTGTGTGTGTGTGTGTGTGTGTTTGTGTGTTTATATGTATACATGTATATATATATATATATATATATATATATATATATATATATATATATATATATATATTTCTTTAGCACATTCATAGTGTATATTTATGTGTGTGTGTGTGTTCATATCTATGCATGTATATATATTTCTTTAAGACTTTCATAGTGTATATTTATAAATGTGTGTGTGTATTTATATGTATGCGTGTATATATTTTTCTTTAACACATTCATAGTGTGGTACAAATGGCAGGGATAAGTGCCGGCACACTTTATAATTTGTTATGTCAAAAGAATGTCACTTCTGCTTACATAGGCAGACTGTCTTTGTTGGTAGCTAGAACTACTACTAGGTTTCTGACATGATGAATCTCCATTTTAAGGAGAACTGTCACTAAAATTCTTTGTTTTCTAGCACAAACATGTTAGTCTCATGCCTTTGTAACAGCATATATATGAAACCAAAATCGTTTTTCTCTTAATATAGCCCATATTTTCAACACTTTGTGCTCATTGTCCACCAATATTCTTATTTGATAGATATAGTCAGTGTGGGTTTACTTTAAATATACCAAATTACAAGTTGTTCAGAAGCCAGATATTTAATCGGGTCTTATTTGCTGGGTATTATGTGAAAACACGGTTGGACAAATACCAGCCAGTGCCAGAGTTGGCTTGTATTTCTCTTACAGTCATTTAATAGCGTTAGCATAACATATTTATGCTAAGTTTGGAATAAACATTTCTTTTTAGATCTCTAACACATCAGGTGTCGCATTCATGAAGTGTCTGAACCCTGTAAATGCTACACTCTGAATGACAGAATTAATTCTAGAAAAAAGTATGAGGTTGCATTTACACACGCACTGAAATGCATGCTGTTAACTTACAAGGGGTTCCATTATTATTCTCCATAGCTCAATAAGTGCATTACATAAACCTACTTCATTCACAAAATCATACCTCTCAACTGCTATGATTTATTTATTTATTTATTTGTCTTTTGTTAACCAGGTTAGTCCACTGGGCTGGAGGCCCATTTTCAGTGGAGACCCGAGGAGAAAAACTCCACATAAAAGTACAAGTACAGAGTTACAAAATTAGTAAATAAATATATTTTGGGCATACAAGAAATCAGGTAAAAGGTACAATAATGCTATACAATTAATAGAATATATCAGACATAAAAAAATCAGCAGAGATAGAATGTAACTTACAAATGTAGATACATACATTATAGGCATAAAAGAAGTCGAGTACAAAGTAACATAATGCTATACAATTCTGAGTCTCTCTCACACATAAAAAGAAAAATAAAATCAGCAGAGATGAAATGTAACATTTTACAAGAAAAAAGTGGTTTGGAAAGAGGTTAAAGTGGAAGCCCTTAAGATTTCATTAATATTGTTGGACCAAGTAAGTAGAGGGAGAGAAACAGTAATTAGTAGAAGGGAGTGGGGTTGAGGAAAGGGAAGAAAAGTAAAGGAGGGTCAAGAGAGTATAGAGAGAAAGGGTTAAGCAGTGGTGGGAGAGGGGTGGGTTGACTAGTAGTAGTGGAAGAGATAAAATAAGGTTTGAGCAGAGAAAGACTCAAAAGTACTAATGAGGGATCTCAGTGCTAGTGTTCAATAGAATGTAAATTTGGCTTAGGAGGGACTATTGTACTGTAGAATAGCTGGGTGGGTAATAGTTAGGTAGGGTGGTGATAGGTAAAGGAGAGTAAGTTACTCAGGTAGTTCTTCAATTGTTTTTTGAAAAGAGAGGCAGAGTGGATAGACTGTAGATTGTTAAGGAGCTTATTCCAAGTTTGAGACCTAGAACATTTATAAAGTAATTTGCCTATAGTTTTATTGGGTCTGTAGCTATCAAGAAGGTGTTGGTCAGTGCTGTGAAGAGATCAAGAGGGTCTGTATGAGGATATGAGGGTAGATAAGGAGGGGCAGTCAGCAGGTTTGTGGAGTAGAAAATGTGTTATTTAAAGCTGAGAGAGTTGGAGCAGTTGAGGGAATTCCAGCCATTGCAGTTGTTTGAGGACTAGGCAGTGGTGGGATTTATAGGGAAAGTTGCAGGCAAATCTAGCTATCTGGTTGTAGTTTTTATTGAGTTTGGTTAGCAGATTTAGTTGGATGTAGACAAATAGCGGGGGGGGGGGCGTAAAGTAGGTAGAGAAGGAGGTAGGCTTGAGCTAGGGAGATCCTAGAGGAGCTTGATAAGAATTTTTTGTTTCTGTACAATAGACCAAGTTTTTGACTGGTCTTCTTGATGGATTGTTGGATATGAAGGTCAAATTTCAGGTTATCATTTATTGTGACACCGAGAAGTTTGGTATGTGTGTCAGCATTAATGATAGTATTATCTAGGAAAGAGAGTGTGAATGATGTCTTAAGGATGGCCAATAATTTTGGGAGGAAAAGTAGTAGCTTGGTTTTCTTTGGATTAAGGATGAGTTGATTATTAATTAGCCAGTGTTCAATGGTATTAAATGAAGTTTGTGTAAGAGAGTGGATGTCAGTAGGGTTGTCGGAGAGGGTAATAAGAGTTGAGTCATCTGCATACTGGATTAGAGAAGATATACAGCAGGCAGAGCAAAGATTATTAGCAAAGATATTGAAGAGGCAGGGGCTGAGAATAGACCCTTGGGGTACACCAGTTTTGATAGGCAAGAAGGGATAGCTAGAGGAGGAGAGCCAGCTAATGGATTGCTGTCTGATAGTAAGATAACTAGAGAACCAAAGAGTAGTGGATGCAGAGAGGTTAAGTTCAGTTAGTTTTGTAAGGAGCTTAGGGTGGGAGACAGTGTTGAATGCCTTGGAAATTTAGGCATAGTGAAATGATTTTAGCACTCAGATTTAGCCTTGCTCCTTCTAAACTTATAATGTTCCTCATGAAGCCAGACCTGCTTATGAGTGCAGTAGAGATTTGATTATCCAAACTATTTGGACTTAGAGTAGTTTGGATAATCAAACTGTTCGGATAATCAAATATATAAAATGAACTGGATATGAAACTTAAAAATGTTTTTTTCTGCATGCAAGGAATACACTTTTCAACCATTCAGTGATCCAGTGGACAATTAAAGAATATTTTTTACACATGAGTGGGCTACAAGCTCAAAACCACAAGTGAATACGTATAATGTTTACACATTCTGACTTTATGGTTTTTCCTACCCGAAAACTTTGGAAGGCTGCGTTCGGATAATTGATGTTTTGGGATAATCAACTTTCTACTGTACATACATTATTAAATGCATAAACTAAGCCTGTAGAAGATAGATTCACTACCACTACTAATATAAAGACACTTCTACTGTGAAAAATAAGAAAGTACTCCTCTTTATGAACCTCTGCTATGATTTTTAAAGGTGTGTGCTATGATTTTTAATGCTCAGAGGTTGAGAGGTATGAGCAAAATAGATAAGTTGGTTACGTTGAACCAGATTTTTTAAGGTTCTGTAGGCAAGGCAAACATCTCATCTCAGTAGCTGGAAAGAAATGAAAAAGAGTGACAGTGTTTTAAGGCAGCCAGGTTAACACAGGGAAAACAACCCCTTCATTTTTTTGGTAAGGAAAAGCTTAAGCCAAGTGCATACCAAAGGGGGCAGTATATTCTATTACTGGTCTGGTAAGGGTGGAGGAGAGAGGAATTACTACTAATTTCTTGGATCTAGAAGATATACCCATGGCTATATAAAATATATACCTCTGGCTATATAAAAGGATTTCCTAACAATAGTGGTCACATGGCAGTTAAAGGATAATTCATTGTCAATGAAGGTGCCCAGGTCCCTAACAGATGAGTCAATGTTTAGGAGGGTGTTGCCTATGTGATAGGAGCAGGAGTTTCCAGGATTGGCAACGAACACAGTGATGGATTTTGTTGGCATGTTGTTTGAGGTCATAGTCCAAGCAGTACTTGCATGTTTATGAGGTCCATAATGATGTGCTCCATTGTGTTACAGAAAAGGCTAGTGAGCTTGATAGGTCTATGCTTTCCTAGGTTAGCTGTGAATCCCCCTTTGTGGAGTAGGATGACTATAGCAGTTCTCCATAGTTCTGGCATAAATCCTGTGGAAAGGCTGAGACTGAATAGTCAACCAGGCAGTATTTGACACTGTTAAGATGACAAACTGGCACGCTGTTAGGACCCATGGGGTTTGTGTAGCTTTGCAGAAGGCACTTACGACTTGCTTAGTAGTGATTTGGAAGGGTGGCTTAGGCATGCTAATATGATGAGAGCAATTTGAGGGAAATAGAGGGGTAAAATATGAGCTGTATTTGCAAGCATTGCTGGCAATGTCCTTAGCACACAAGTATGCAGTGCTATTTTGTATTAACTCACAGCATTTCTGTTTATTATTTCTTAGGTTCCTGACATAACTGAAGAAAACTTTGTGATTATGCTTAAAAATTTGTACTTGCTCTTGGAGGATTTAATTGTGTTTCGAAGATATTTGTCGATCAGTTCAAGCTCTTCCCTAGCAGATAGAATGTTAAGTTTGCTTTTATGAGCTAGGCATTTCTTTCTCCTGTTGTATAGATTGTTGGCATTGGGGTTCCATCAAATGGGTTTGTTTTTCCATTTGGCACTATATTTATGTCTTATGAAGACCTAGACCTCAAAACTAGCTTTAAGGTGGACATAGAATTTATTCAAGAAACTTTCAACGTATAAAGCAGCAGCATCTAGGTGAGGAAGGTGTTTTACTTCATCAGTTTATCAGCTAGCTGAAGTAGATTTCCTTAAGAGTAGTTTCTGAAGATGGAGAGGTTTTGAGGTGACTCAAGTCTCACACCTAGAGTAAATATTACTGCATGATTGTCATATTTGACCAGTGAATTCATAACTGTGGGCTCTGTGTATAGGGCAGCTATACTATGAGAACCAGTTTTAATATTTTAGAGCCCCTTGTTGGGATTTGGACTAGTTGGTCCAATGAATCAGCATAAATGAAATCCAGTAATCTCTGCACATGCTTGCTTGTGGTAGTGTAGATTCCTCAGTTAACCGAGGAATAGTTCAAGTTACCAATGAGATCACTGATAGGTTCTATGGTGGGGGATGTTAATTTGGTAAGATATGCCTTATGGTCTTGGAATGTCATACAGTTGGTACAGTAGTTGGTTACTTTGTGGTACTGGGTTTTGTTTATCATAAGAAGAATGCAGAGGAGCTCTAGGTCATTGTCGTGCATTATGAGTCTGGAGGTGAAATGGCTTCTTAAGAGTACAGATACTCACCCACCAACAATAACGTCCATTTCAGCTTTCAGTGTGAAGTAGAAGCACACATTAAAACCGTGCACTGAGGGGACACTTTCTTAATTCTGAAATAATGTTTCTATAATTATGCACAAATAAACATTTTCCAGGGTTAAGAATGCCTATAAGGAGTGCAACTTTTTGTTTAGACTTTAACATTGAACAGTGTTATTTTTATATGATGTTGATTATGGATGGCTATGTGGGTCATTTGAGGTGACTGACATTGCCTAGAAAAAGCTACTGTGGAAGGGGAAAGGTCTTAGGTCAATATGCATAAGCCACGAGGAGAGAGATGCAGACCTTCCATTACAAAGCAGTTAGGGTTGTTAACCATCTCATCCCTGGCTGATATTTATTGACTCCCCCTAGAATGACACCAGTAGTTAAGCCAATAATTATAGTCAAATACTTTTGTTTGTTTGTATTTTGACATCATTCTTGGTGATGGTAAGATATTAGTTTACTCCCTTTCCAGATGTATATTCAGCGAGCTCCATTATATCCCGCTTCATGTGATCCAAGAAGGTGTATCTTTTTTTTTTTTTATTTTATTTATTTAAGATTTGTTGACCGGGAAAGTCCGACTAGGTTCAATAGAGCCTGTTTTCAGCGGAGGCCCGGGGAGAAATGCTCCAGATGCATGTCTTTGGAATGTGGGAGGAAACCGGAGTACCCGGAGGAAACCCACATGAACACAGGGAGAACATGCAAACTAAACATGTATCTCAAGTTCTTCATTCCCATGTGTGCAATGATCAGGTCATATGTGTACTGGGGTGAAGGGACTCGAGAGTTTTAGAACATTATCTATCTTGGTAGCTCAGAGACAACTAACTGATACCATGTCTTTGTTCAACCTGTTGAGTGGAGCATCTGTGTATCTAACTATTGAATTGCCTACAACCAGGGCATTGCCAGATGGACTAGCTTGGTCTTGCTACCTTAAGGGCTTCTACATGCTAGTTATGTGACCTCTTTTAGTGTCTATACTTTCTATAATGTCAGAGTGAACTGTATGTTAGATACAAGGTATTGATGTTGGGTTGTGTGCAAGAGGTAAATTTAAGAGTTTAGGCTGATTCCTAGTCCTCAGAGTCCTAGGAGGCTTAAGTAAAGAGTTTCTGGTCTACGGATTTTGCATTGGGGGTGAGGGGTAAGACAGTGTTGAGCTCACTTCATGTACCTGGCTGAGAGAAGTCTCCAGTTGAGTTAAGTATTTAGATCTCTCACAGACAGTGTACTTTGGGTTTAGTAGGCATTTGTTATCAGTGAGCATGATGCATTTCATAGGTTCATAGGTTCATAGATTAGTACTAGGCTAACTGCCCTTGCAAGCCATTTGAAGCCTAGCCAATTATCCCCATCATAAACTACCTTAGGATTCAAAGTGCTATAAGGCTGGCAATAGTGAAGTGTTTGTATATTGACTCTCCATGATGACCAGTGCTGCTAAATTTACAGTTACTGAGGATCTCGAGAAAGAGGAGCTGAAGAAATATTACAACTGTAGAAGTTTGTTGGACTGGTCAAATGTACAGTATAAGACTGCACTGCTCAGTGCAACTGGTACTATGGCTATGCAGATCAGTGCGGCTAAAAGGAAGCTTCTTCAAACTTAGAGCAAGCAGTTTAGACAATGTTGAAGTAGATAAGTGGATAAGTAACTGACCAATGTTATAAAAATATACTAATTTTGTAGTACAAGAAGAGATGCATACTTGTGAGTATTACCCACTATGGAAAATACTACTGTCATGCTGTTGTGGTCAGTGTAGCACTGCACAGTAAATGCATCAAAAGAAAACTAAAGAACCAATAAAAGCCAGGGGAAATGTGATGCCCAAGTCTTGTAAACTACCCAGAACCTGTATCAATCAGTCTAACTATCACATAGATGAGTCTCAACTGATTCTAAGGTGGTTGCTACACCCAGCCAAGCAGATTTACTGAAGGCAGTGATTTAAATAGTGCAAAATAGTACTGAATGAATCTGAAAAGTTCAGAATGGTTGAAGTGCAACCAGCATTATCAGGCAAGGCATTATTAGCTGAAAACAACTAAAGTGGTATAAAAATAGTACAGGAAATGCAAAAAACCAGTTCAGATTTACTAAATTGTATAAGTCAGTAACGGGTATTGCAAAACAGCTCAAAACAACTAGAATAAATAGGCAACTTAAGTGTAAACAGAGAAAGAAATTCCCTTGTTTTTTCCTCATTTTTCAGATATAGCAGCTAGTTAAAAAATGAAGTCATGTGGCTAGTGCCTGAGTTCTCCGCACTTTCTTTTGCTGGAGATGACTTAATGAGACTAGTTTTGGAAACTGACATTTTATCAAGAAATGCTTTTCGCACAGTAAACAGGACACATTATTTAGTTAGGAACAAATAATTTTATTAGGATGAGAAGATCAATGGAATTTAACTTTAACTTTAGTGATTTAAAACATAACAGCTGTAAAAATTAGTATAAACATAAACCAAACAACAAAAACATTATAAAATAAAACATTAAAATTTATAAATGCAAAGTACAAAATAGAGCATAAAATGATGCTTTATGTGGTAAAATTATGGTTATAATGGACCAAGACATTAAAAGAAATCCAATGACTAGCCCACAGTAACTGTGTAACAACGAAATCAGCTTCAGCCCAACAGCAAATTATGAGACTCCACAAGTTGTTTTAGCGCTTTCATTCACGTTTAATCTTCTGTGAACTTCCTCAGAAACAACTTCACCATCCATACACCTGTTTAAATACTATTTCAATCACAAATAAATTTACATACATAATGAATAGTAGTAATTAGATTTAAAGACATACTTTAAAAAAATTACTGAAAAAAATATAATATGTAAAACTCTTTAAAACAGCCTAAATAGATACTTTATAAACATGTGTTTAATGCTTGTGTTGCTGTGTCATTTAAATTTATAATAAAATTTATGAATTCATTTCCAGGAAACATCTCATATTTATGCTTTCACTGAGACCTGGAAATTTGTTAGCTCCTAAGAATATTTGCCAGAAAGACTCTTTACATTCCAATAAAAGTTTAAAATTTCCACCAAATATTACACTATTCACACTGTCTAAAACAGCAAATGTAAACTTTTTAAATTCATTACAGCTGATAGAATGCCTTGCTAATGCATTATTTGTGTCTTTTTTCTTTATAGCCAAAACATGTTCACTAATTCTAATTTTCAAAGTTCTTGTAGTCATTCCCACATAATAACTTGGACATGTTTGGCACTGGGCTAAATAAACAACCATAGTACTGTGACATGTAAAGTATTGTTTTAACCAATGTGTTGTTTGTAAATGTTTAAAGTATACAAAAGATGAATTAATGATGTATCTGCACTGTTTACAACAGTGACAAGAAAAAGTGCCTTTAGTCTGTATGACACCCGTTCTACTTGTAGTACATCTGTTTTCCTTTTTCTCAAGTATACTTTTTAAGTTGATAACTTTTTTAAAAGTAAACATTGGTTTAATACCTAAAGTGTTCACTAAATCTTGGTTGCCCAAAATAATCTTCCAGTTATTAACAATGATGTCTTTAATTAACCACATCTCATTACTAATAGGTAACAAAAAGGAACCAGTAAATTCCTTATTGTCCTTAGTTGTTACTTCTGTGACCAGTGACCCTACTGTTAAAATAGGCCTTGCTGTAGTCTCACGAAGAAGTATTACCTCTCTTTCTATTGTTTTTAACCATGCCAACTTATAACCTCTATTGACAAAAAATCCCCTTAAGTTGTTTGTTTCACTTAAAAAGACGTCATTGTCAGATGTCAACCTGCTTAGACGAATGTATTGACCCTTTATAACTCCTTTCTTCATGTGGTAAGGGTGTATGCTATTTTTGTGCAAGTACTGATTTGCAAATGTAGATTTTCTGTATATGGTACTTGAAAATTTTTTGAGTTCATTGTCGTAACTTAAGTGTAAATCTAGAAAATTGATGTTAGTTCCAAATTCACCAACAGTGAATGTTAAACAATTTGTAGTATTGTTCAAATAGTGAACAAACTCATGAAATTCCTGTGAAGTACCATTCCATAGAAAAAACAGATCATCTATATATCTAGTATAAAAGATGATCTTGTCTTTGTATGCACAATTTACCAAAAAAGTATTCTCCCATTGTGCCATGGTCAAATTAGCATAGGCCGGAGCTACCCTTGCCCCCATTGCAACACCAGAGACTTGCCTATAGAATTTGTCGTTGAATTTGAAAAAATTATTTTGTAATACACATTCCATAAGACTACAGATGGTGTTGACCTTAGTACTACTTAAACTTGTATTAGCAACCAAATATTGTCTTAAATATTCAATTCCAAATTCATGATCAATACTAGAATACAGACACTGTACATCCAGTGAAGCTAAGAAGAATTCAGACATCAAAGGTTGCAATTCTCTAAGCTGTTCCAATAAATGCCAAGAGTCTTTTAAATAGTATTTAGAACATTGTACCATTGGATTCAAAATGTAGTCTAACCAGATAGAAATATTTTCTGTCTTATATTTAGGGGCTGAGATAATTGGCCTGAAAGGGGGATCAACCAAGTTTTTTTGTAATTTTGGGATACCAAACATGTTTCCCATCTTAGGAAATTCAACTAATAGGAAACTATATGTTGCATAATCTATTTCATCCTGACTAAACATGTCAAATAAAGTAGTATCTAGTGTTAAAAAACTTTTTTGTATCAATTTAGTATCTACTTCTTGATAGACATGCTTGTCCATTAACAAAGCTTCCACTGAATTTATATATTGTGAATTTTCCATAATGACTATTTTACCCCCCTTATCTGCCTTCATAATTCTTATCTCCGTATTATCTTTTAAATCTTTCAGGGCCATTAACTCTGGCTCACTTAGATTCTGTGATAAGCTAGAAGTATTGATGTTCCTCATAGCTTCCTCACATATGTTTTGAAAAACTTGAAGTGTGCCCACTAATGGTGGATTAAAGGTACTAGCTTTCTTAGGACCTTCTTGTGTGGAACTTGTTATAATGTCTTTCATAATGTATTTCAGGTTTAATTTCCTGAGTGTTAATCTGAAATCTATTATAGTTTTTGTCTTGTTAAAATGATTGGAAGGAATAAAGGACAAACCTTTCTGTAAGAGACTGGTAGTCTCTTCAGAAATTTCCATACTTGACAAATTGTGTATCTGTATTTCATATTGGTTGAAAGTAACTGTCCCTACCATCTCTTTCTGTTTCTCAGCCTGCCCTTGGGTTTGTTCTGAACCACTTTGGTCCAAGTTGGCCCACGTTTGTTCCCCTGTTTGTCCACTAAAAAAGGACCTCCATTAGATCCACTATCACCACAGTTATTATCCGCATTTGTGTTGTTATTAGAAACTGCGTGACTTTCATTGTTGGATACACTAGTAACCTGAACATTACTGTCACAGTTGTTACAGTTATCTACAGTAGGGGCTTCGATATTAATTGCCCCACCATTATTACTCAGCCTGTTGTTAGAACCAGATACATATCTTTTGTCATTTAAATCAACAGTATGCTTATTCCTATGGTTAGTATCATGTATATGTTCTACATCAACATTTGATCCCAAGACATAAGCGTTTTTGTTAGCATATGCTGTAATGTCTCTTTTTAATTTCTTTTGCTTTCTTAGGATAGTCGTCGCTCTCTGCCTGTCTGCTCTAGCAGTAATGCTAGAGTATAAACTCGTGAAAGTAGAAAAACAAGCAAAGTTCTTTATTTTAGAGTCTAAATCAGTCATTTGTTGTTTTAAAATTTGTAGCTGTTTCGTGTAGTGATTAATCAAAGCCGTCATTAGTCTTATTCCAAAGTCGTTGAATAAACCAGTCAGTTCTTCATACAAATTGTCCCCAAACACTACACAGTTTGGAAATTTGCTGTAACGAAGACCTTGTGGGACACACTTGCGTTTAACGCATTCAGCAAGATAACAAATTTCCAAGTCTAGGTTTACGTGTTTAAAAGTTAATCTTTCTAGCTCGTAAATGTTTTGTTTACAGCTTTTTTGATTCTGAAAATCAGAATCAGCTGTATTACTTACTTCATCGACGATTTCAATATCCTGAATGTTTTCAAAAGGGTTTTCTGTGTCTTTGGCGATGTATTCCACCACACTACTCAGACCCACGAAAGGAACGTCTTGTGACTTGTTGACACTTCCGTTATCCTGTGTGCTGGCCAAATAACCACGATTACGAGTGTTCGCATTTTGACTTCCCTCACCAAGTAAACAAGTACCTGGTTTGGAAGCATTTTCAATACCCTTCTGAATCGCTGTAGTAATTACACTTGTTAGCTGCTCAGAAAATTGCACAAATCCTTCAGGAACTGGATAGGTGGATAAATCCATCAACGGGTCTTGTGACATAATTCTAGCCAAGAGTAGAAAGCTGAAAACGTACAAAAGGCTCCAAAGAACAGAAAAACACTGTAAACCAAGTAACTGTGTAACAACGAAATCAGCTTCAGCCCAACAGCAAATTATGAGACTCCACAAGTTGTTTTAGCGCTTTCATTCACGTTTAATCTTCTGTGAACTTCCTCAGAAACAACTTCACCATCCATACACCTGTTTAAATACTATTTCAATCACAAATAAATTTACATACATAATGAATAGTAATTAGATTTAAAGACATACTTTAAAAATTACTGAAAAAATATAATATGTAAAACTCTTTAAAACAGCCTAAATACATGTTTATAAACATGTGTTTTAGGCTGTTTTAAAGAGTTTTACATATTATATTTTTTTCAGTAATTTTTTTAAAGTATGTCTTTAAATCTAATTACTACTATTCATTATGTATGTAAATTTATTTGTGATTGAAATAGTATTTAAACAGGTGTATGGATGGTGAAGTTGTTTCTGAGGAAGTTCACAGAAGATTAAACGTGAATGAAAGCGCTAAAACAACTTGTGGAGTCTCATAATTTGCTGTTGGGCTGAAGCTGATTTCGTTGTTACACAGTTACTTGGTTTACAGTGTTTTTCTGTTCTTTGGAGCCTTTTGTACGTTTTCAGCTGACTAGCCCACAGTGTTGTGACCAAATATTAATTCAAATAGATAGCATTTGAAGAGTGTGTGAATGCTTTGTTCAACAGTGTTAGGGGGTTGCAGATAGATCCAGCAGGACTAGGACAGTATAACAACATCCATCTCTTACCATCAGAAGATCATTCATCAACAGCACGGTATCAACCTTTTGGCGAGAGTGAAAGCAGGAATGATAAGGGTTCATGAGCCCACTGACCCTAAGACTGGAATCAAGCTATACACAGACAACTTTCTCAATTGCCTTTCCAGTAAAGATAAGTCCAAGACAGAGTATAAGATACTGAAAACATTTGGGTCCAAAGATGGGTCCTTGAAGACTGGGGTAACATGATCTTCCTTCAAAGAGTTGGAATCACCCTCCACACCTTAGGGAAGACACCACTGTCTGAAAGATTGTTGGACCCAGCATGGCCAGGCTTGCAGTAACAATCCTAGAGGGGCAAGAGTCCAACCCACAAATTGTAGTGCACATGTTTGAAATCACCACCTGCAACTCATCATAACTAGGAATGTCAAACACCAACCAGGAAAGAAGGATGAGTTCTTCTAGAAACTAAAGAAATATCCATGTAGACAGAAAGTCAAAATGAAGATCATGCATCCTTATATGTAAAATGTGGGCAAAGAAATGGACATTCTTGAAGTTTGGACTAATTTTTTTAGTATGTTGAAAGTTGAAAACTATTTATATTATGTTATTGTTATATTATGAGAGTACATTTGCAAAATTAAAGCTATGAGTTTTAAGTTTTTCACTACTTTTTGTTACACATTGTGATCACATTCTGTTATGACTCAGTCTAATCAGAAGATTTTCTTTTAACCAGCAAATTTATAATATTCTTTTGGAAAAAAATGCAGAAAATGAAAAGTTCATCTATTGTAATTGCAGTGATGACATCATGTGATAAAAATTGCTGTATTATATGTCTGGATTCAAAATACTAAAAATAACTTTAATGCAACCTTTATGAAATCAAATGTATGCCCCTAGGATTGTTGGCTTAATCTTTTGCACAAGATTGCCAGTGTATATTTTATATGACATGTGAGAGAAGATTTTATACACTGAGCATTGCATTCTGTTCATTAATTAATTCTGCAATTACCTGCTTTATTCTATTTCAGGGTTGCAGTTGAGCCAGAGCCTATCCTAGCACTCAGTGGGTGCTTGGCAGAAAACTACACACACACACACACACACACACACACACACACACACACACACACACACGCACACACACACACACACACACACACACACACACACACACACACACACACACACACACACACACACACGTGCAAGCAACTCATTAACAGCTCAAAGCCTGATTCATCTTTAGTAAGTACTGGACAAAGTGTTCTAGCCAACAGAACTGAGTACCAAAAGAAGCTAAATTAAAAATGCAATCAAAACACACATAAAAGAATGAACCAAAGCAGCAAGAAGGTAGACTGTTGGTGTAAAACTTTAATTTATCGTATGTAAGTACTTTTGCAGTTATTTAATAACTGCTTCTTCAGACAAACAGTAATTCACCACTTCTCAGATTTTATAGTATCATCAATTACTTGCAAACCAGTCATTGCATCCCAATTTTTACCAGTTTTACACTGACAGTCTACCTTCATGCTGCTTTGGTTCACTCTTTTATGTTGTTTTGATTATTTTTGTGTTGCTGAGTGAGTCATTAATCCATTTCACCATTATTTTTATTCTTATTTATGTGTTTGTGGCTATAAATTAAAAATGTATTTATAGTTAAAATATTATCATTAAACGCACACTCCATGCTACTCAAACATGAGATCTTAAAAGAAACACAAAACACTGCCAAGACCATGAATGGACAGCTGCCACAAATAAATTAAAAGACGGATGGATTGGTAAGTGCTTTCTTCTTCAATAATTGCAAGAAGAACTGCTTCAAACTAACCCAGACTAACATCATATGATATAGTTAAAGAACTACATGAGTATCACATGCTGTAAAAAAAATTAAAAAACAACAAATTAATTAATCAATCCATTCATTCTTTAAATTAATAAACCTACACAAAAACAAAACCACAGAAAAAATACAAAATCTTGATTTAAATGTATGAAATCTGTTTTAAAAAACATTTAATATTAATCGACTCGTTAAGACCAGGACATCTGTGTCCTTCCAAAGTAATTTGCCAACAAACGTCCTTATACTCTAGCATAATATTAAGATTGTCCCCTCAACATGCATTGTATAATGTATCTAACACACAAAAAAATATTTTTTGTATGATGTGCATAATAATGCATGTTTAGCTAAAGCATTATTAGGGTCTCTATTTTTAATTGTTAATCTATGCTCAGAAATCCTCTTGGAAAGCATTCAGTTGGTCTTGCCACATACAATGCTTCACAGATATCACAATACGCTAAATAAACAACATGTTTGGACTTGCAGGTAAAGTGATATTTAGCTTCTATAACTCTGTCAGCATGTCTAATGATAATAGCTTGGCATTGATAAATAGCTTGGCATTGATAAATATCTACATAATTTTCATGTCTGACAACTATAAGTACTGAAAGGACCTAAATAACTACTAGATGCCTTGGCATTAAATTTATTAAAAAAGCTAAATTAATATTTTTTCTAAGTAAAAGTCAGAAAATTTCAAATAATATTGACTAAATCCTCATTGCCCTGAATACATTTCCAATTATTATTAATAATAGTCCTAATACCAGCCATATCAATGCTCATCAGTAGAGCAAAATAATTATGAAATGTCCTTACGGCAGAGTTGGTCTTAATCATATAGCCAGAACACAAAACAGGCTGAAACTTAACAGACCTCTTATTTATAATTTCATTAGATATATTGGATAATCTACTAGCAGGATAACCACAATCAGGAAAAAAAAATACCAACATATAGATTTCTTTAAAAAAAAAATCATTACTTATTAGTCGGCTAAGCCTAATAAATTGCCCCAGCTACATTCCATTTCATAAACAAAGGATGCATGCTATTCAAATGAGGTTAATTAATTATTAACAAAAGTTGATTTCTTAAATAAGTATGAAAAGCACTATTGTATAAGTCCATATTAATCATTAAATCCAAAAATGACCTGTTAATCCTTTAATGCCAATAGGAAATCTTAAGAAATTTGCACTGTGATTAAGATCATCCAAAAAAAATCCAGACATTTTCATAAGTGCTGCTCCAAATAAAAATTAAATCATCAACATAGCTTCTGTAAAAACTAACAAACTGATAAAAAGGATGTTTGGCCAAATAATCTTGCCCCCACCATGCTATTACTAACCATCCTGGCACACATTGAAATGTCTTTTAATTGTTGATAAATCTCACCTTGGAACATAAAAAAATATTGGTAAACACTAATTATAATAATAAACAAATTGTAAAATTTTAGTATTATCAAAATCTGTAGCCTTACTAATATACAAATATACAAAATCAATACCACTTTCCCAAGGATAGCAGTAAATAAGGTCATGGCGTCAATGGTAATTAACATAGTCTCTGTGCCTTTGAAATAATAATTCTTATGTAAAACCAAACACACCCAAAAATCTTGTAAATAATAAATTGATCTTTGTATCACATGATTTAAAATAGCATCTAAATAAACTGATATAAATTCTATTTTACTATTATTAATAGAAGCTATGGGCCTAAAAGGAGGGCTGGTAACATTTTTATGGATCTTTGGAATACCAGAGATAACCCCAACCCATGGATGATCGTTTTTCAAAAATTCATAAGTTGAATAATCAATACATTCTTGAGTAACTAAATCTAATAACTTGAAATAAACCTTAGAAAAATGTTGTAACATGAAATACTTAGGAACCAATCTATAGCAGCTTGTATCAGACAACATACTAGAATTGCTTTCATTAAATTTGTCAATATCTGTAATTACAATTCCATTCCCTTTATCTACTTTCATAATTCTCAATTGCATTTTATTCCTAAAATTGTGCAAAGCATCAAATTCAGGTTTATTCAATTATAAATTTTCATAAAAGTTTAACTATATATCATCTTCTTAAAATCAGTTGACAAGCATTCTGCTATGAAGCATACAGTTATAATTATTTCCCTTGCACATAAAACTAAAATCAGTATTATTGAACCTATCCAGACCATGTAAAATATATTGTAAGTTCAGTTTTCTGACATATAATTTAAAATTCACAACCAATTCAGTAAAATTTACATGCTTCACTAGAATAAATGAAAACCTTTGTTCAATAAAATAACATGCTGTTCAGACAACTTCACAGAACTAACATTAAATACTGGACAGCTTAATTCCTCTTTCGTCATCTCCTGCCTCTCATCCTGGTCCTACCTCTGCCCCTTGCTCATGAATAAATCTGCTGATTTGCATGATGCAGTTCCTGCTGAAAAGAAACTTCATTAACACCACCAAATGCATCGGTTACCATTCTGTTATTATCATCCTTGGAACTGTTCGAACTGTTCATAACCCTATTTGAACAAGTAGACCAAGGTGGAAATTGAGCAAATTATCGTATGAAAAAGAAGCAGGCACAGCTGAATTGGTTGAATCAGAGCTGATAGGTATCCTAACTGTCTGTTGATGCTTGACAGTTATACATCAATGGGTAAGCAGAGTTATTCCTATAGCTATCAGCATCCATGCTTAACTTTTTCTGCTTCTGAGCCATGATAGTAGCAACATGTCTATCACTTCTAGCCATAATGCCATGATAAACAGATGACCAATGTTCAAAATGTTGTTTATGTCTCACACTGCTATCAAGGCTCTTAATTTGGCTACAAAGAAATTCTGCTTCAGATGCAAGCTAATACCTTAATAATGTAAGACTAGTGTTATTAAATAAGTGCAATAAATGTTATAAATGTCATCATCTTTAGTAATACCATTCAGACATTTAAACAGCCAAAGGCCTTTTGGAACCTGCTTAGTACTTATACAGTATTCTAAAGTTTTCATATTCCAAGCTTTTCAGTTTATGCAGTTTAGATCTGAAGTCATAAATACCTGATTTGCATGCTACTTCAGAAGCACCATAACATTGGTGCTATAAGACTCACTGAATTTGCAGGTGTTATTAAGAAATGGGTTCACAGTGTGATGATAGAAGGTACTGCCAGCCATGACAGGAGAAGTAGGTCATTGGATGTGTAACATATGCCAGCACAGCTAGCTGGAGTTTTGTAAAGACGTTTATGTCATTTGTGTATCAAACTGCTTTGTACAGATGTTTGTATTTAAAAATGTATTTGTAAAGTTGCTTATGTTAAAATGTACCAACAGGATGCCCTGCTGGAAAGAAAAGAAATGTACATGTATTATTGTAACTGAATTAAAAGTATATGTTTTGACAAAGGATACTGGAAGAGAAGAAGTTAATCTCAAATTTCAAAAATAGTAAGAAAATTAAACTACTGGGCCTAGGTCATAAGGATGTTATCTCACAGTTTTGAATGAAGCCAGAGACACAATGCCTGTAAGAAGTATGGTTTATTATCTCCTGTAGAAAGAAGGAAAGTGTATTATGTTTTTATGGCTTCCAGCAGCTGCACTAGACAAGAGCAATGCTCTTGTGTGTGTATTATTGGCATGTACGTTTATTTTATTTTTTATTTTACATTTGTTAACTGGGATGGTCCGACTGGATGAGGCCCATTTACAGCGGAGGCCTGGGGAGAAAAGCTCCACAAGTGTTAAAGAAAATAAGTATTAAAATCCTGTCAGTTTCTAGTGTTGGTGATAGCATGGGAACCAAAAGTTATATGACCAGATGCATGTGATGTCATTCTGTACAGAAATAATGTTTTAATATTAGAGAAGTCAGGTTGAGCAGTCTGTTCTTAGAACCTGGCGAGGGAGGACGAATGCTCACCCACTTCATCTTGCCTTGTGCTACTAAGTGACTGGGGGACTAGTACCCTTTAAATTAGTCAGGAAAATATAGTGAGAATAGTTGAGTATTGTTTTTCTGTAACTGTGTGAATCTACTATTTCCTGTGGTTGAAACTCTGGTGTTTACAGTAAATAGGCATTTAGTATGTTTGTGTTATTTTATTACTTATTTTTAAATATATTTAAACTTCTCATTGTGGCTGGTCTTTTTAGAAAAATATTTAAGTTTTGAGAGTATTTGCATATATTTATTTGGTGATAACTCTGGCCACTACTGAAAGCCTTGCTGTTTGGTCAACATTACCATTTGTATTAATATTAACTCAGTATAATTGGATAACCTTTTAAGAGTCTTATAGTAACTGATTGGTGGCAGTGAAACTACCTTATAGTCTGTAGAGAAGGTAGCATGGCTAGTAAATCTGTGCCAGCCTTTCCCAGGTGTGTGTGTGTGTGTGTGTGTGTGTGTGTGTGTGTGTGTGTGTGTGTGTGTGTGTGTGTGTGTGTGTGTGTGTGTGGGAAAATTAAATCTCAAAAAAGTGTGTGTTTCAACTACTTGGAGTTACTGCACAATCTCCAAACTCTAAAGCCCAATCAATTTGGTTTTGTGAAAGGTAGATCATGCCTGCTCAACTTGCTTGACTTTTTTGAGTCAGTCACCAGAGCTGTGGATGAGGGCAAGGCAGTTCATACAGCCTACCTCAATCTGGCCAAGGCCTTTGATACCATTCCCAACTCAGGAATTATTGATAAACTCACCAAACTAGGCATCAACCCCTATATCACTAGATGGATTGCAAATTGGCTCACAGATAGAACCCACAGTGTGAAAGTAGCAGACTCCAAGTCAGACTGCTGACCAGTCATGAGTGGAGTCCCACAGGGATCAGTCCTGGTTCCTCTCCTGTTTGGCATCTACTTCCAAGTGATGTAGACGTCCTACAGAAAGGCCTCACTGAGACCAATGACTGGTGTCGAAACCATGGCCTTAAACTTAATGCCAAAAAGTGCATCATCATCCCCTTTGGGAAAAACTCAGTTCCCACTAACTACCACATCGATGGGAGCCCACTGAACACTGAAGGCCTTATAAGAGATCTGGGGACACAGGTTGACAGTAACCTCTCCTTCAACCACTACACTGCCACTGTGGTCAGAAAGTCCTACTGTGTGACACATCTCATTACCAAGGGTTTTGTATCCAAGAAGAAAGAGGGCATCATCGCTCTCTACTCTTCCCTCATTAGGCCAATCATTGAGTATAATGCCCCATTTGGCATGTACCTCACTAGACACATACAACAGCTGGAAAGGCCACAAATGTACCTCACGAAGAGGATCCTAGGCCTTAAACACATGTCCTACATGGACAGACTCTAAAGAATCCAGCTATTCTCTGTCTCATATTGTCTACTAAGAGGTGATCTCTACTTGACTTACAAAGCCATGTCTGACCCAGCTCTGTTAGAAATGCTACATCTAAAGAAATCACAATCCCTCTGCACCACACACTCCAGAGACCGCAACCTCATTATCACAATCAACAGAGCATGCTGAAGGGACAGGTTCATAACCCAGAGACTGCCCATGATCTGGAATAGACTTCCCATACATGTCAAGCAAAGCACTTCACTGGCCCTCTTCAAGAGAAATCTTGATGTTGGATGGGAAATAGAAAGTTCACCCTGGGGATCACTCTAGTGGCTCTACTTGATAGAGGCACTGGGACATAACTTCAGGTGGCATGATGCCAGGACACTTCTATGGGCTAGGCTTGTAAAGGCTCCAGTGCCATTAGCCTAGTACGCACCTATGAACCTATTCTGGTGGCTGTCTAGAATAACCTGTGGTGGATCCAATTGGAGCAAATGTGGAGCGGACACACACACACACACACACACACACACACACACACACACACACACACACACACACACACTCACACACTCACACACACACACACACACACACACACACACACACACACACACACACACACACACACACACACACACACATACTCACACACTTTTTTCAAGCCCCAGGAATATCAGCATAGCTCAACATTAAACACCTGTTTTAATTCCGCAAGTCCACAGAGCATAGCCAAAAAGACCACACTTTTAGTGTAATTTGATTTTAGCTTCAGGAAGTCTTTCATTGGCTTGAATGCTGTACATTTGAGTTAGTGCCAAACTAGAAGACCAGCGCAAAACACAACAGCTAAACAGATACAGGCAGGTAATTGGGGTGCGAACATTTTTTTTCTATCTCTCACTCTCTTCTTCTTTTTTTTTTTTTTTTTATGTATTTATGATTCCTCCTGCCAGCACTGGACCTGAGGCAGCTGCCTAGGTCACTTTCTGCTGTATCTGGCACTGAACAATTTTATCACAATCCTCTGTGCTGCTAATGCACAGAGCCTTTATTAAAATCCAGACCAAATCAAACACCAGTACCAAATAGGGGGCTGCCAAGGAACAGCAAAAATTTGTAAAATTTGAAGGTCCTTGCCCCAGCAGTTTACTAGACATCATGATGCTCAGAAAACAGATTAAGAATTTTGCAACTATGAGAGAGCTGTACTGTAACTCTGTATGGTAGTAAGTTCATTTGCAATATTTCTTATCTACTAGTAGGCAGTCTATATTCCTGTTAAACCTATAGCCACTAACATCTGTAAAGGATAACATCCCCCACATCAAGAGAGGGAAAAAAAATATATATATATATATATATATATATATATATATATATATATATATATATATATATATATATATATATGGTCCCTGGGCTCCCTTTTCACAGAATCTTGTGTTATTACTCTATCTTCCCTACCGTGACATCTCTTTTCTTCACTTAATCCACTTACTGTCATTATCTCTACTTCCCTCCCTTCCAACACTCTATCTAATAAGTGACTACAATGCCCTTTGATACCTACAGGGACCACCTGTTTTTCAGTGTGTGTTGATCATGTTTCTAAGCTATACTTCCATAGCCATAACCTCAGTCCTCTTCTTTCTGTTCCATGCATTTGGAACCAGTGGGCCCACCTTCCCAGCCCTCAGAATAAAAAGTTCTAGGAAATGGGTGCATATTTGCCCTGCATTGAAGGGATTAGCACTAAAGATTTCACCAGGAATCTGTAAACATCCATAGGCTTCCACCACATGTGGTATTCATCTGCCTCTTAAGTCCAAATCTCTCCTCCTCCATTTATAAATACTCTGAGTTATTCATAACAAAATATCTTTATTTCTTTATCTCAATTTACATCTTGGCATTATCCTGTCAGTACTACAGAATCAAAGACACCCAAAGCTTAAATAACAGAAGAAACCAATTAAACATCAGTAAAGAGGGAAAATTAAACAATACCTCTGACATTAAAAGCAATCATTAAATAATCATTAAGTAGCTACATATAAATAAATGCAATATTAACATAAGCCACTAATAAATCATATTTGCATAAATAAGAACAGCAAATATATTAACAGGTAACATAGTCAACTAATGACAATTTTTTGAAAAAAGTAACAGTAAAAGTCTCATTTCAATTATTTTTTTAATCCCTTGGATTAAAAACGTCCTCCTTCCCCACAATAATGCTTCCGTTTATTTTCAGATATGAAATCCATCTGAATAGAAACTAGTGGATGTAATAATACATAACAAAAGCCACTACTTTCTGAATGCAGCTCTAAAAATATAGTGCTGCAGAGCTAGTAGCAGAAGCATTACAGATATCTCTGTGTCTCATATTCTAATCCTAATGTTCCTCTTAGTTTGTCCCATTTAATATTTGTTATATAGACAAATAATAGCATAGATCACTGCTGAATCACAACATCACTTATAATTAGGTACTCTAAATATATGGCTATTAATAGAATAGGTGGTTTTAAGTCCTAAAACAGCATATAGAACAACATTTGCATGGGGAGATATTGACTGAGGGGGTCATAAGCTTTCGAAGAATAGCAGAATTGACCAACCAGTCCATTAAGCTCAATGGATTTTTGAAGGAAATCTTAGGTGTGTTAGATAGAATACTCCCAAGACCACTGTCACTCAACACACTATACCAACATTTTAAATGTTTGTGTTTTTTGTAAACAAGTACAATTTAAAAATAAGACAAAACAATTGAAACCATGAAAAATGCAAAGTTTCTTACAACTACAAAGATATTGGCTTGTTTTTTTTTTCATTAGCAAATGTTCAGTGGGAATCAAGAAGTCTGCAACTGAAGGCAGCTGTACATTCTGTTCTGAGTGAAATTTACAAAAATTTATTGCTAAGCACTTTTCCATCATCCTTCTGCAGGTGCAATCAATTAATCTTGAGGGGTCTGAAAATTTTTTTGCTGAGGGAAATGCAAGATATAAAATGGTACAATGGCAAGCAGTTAAGTGAAAAATAAAGTCTGACATTATGGGAAGTGAATAGCAGCCTCTCTAGCAGCTTTAATGCATTAATGCATTTAATAGATCAGTGTACAATTTAGTTTTATTTAAAGATAACCAGTGCATGTGTTCTTAGGGCTAAAAGATAGTGTTTTCTGAAAACATGCAAGCTATTTTTCACGTCTGAGAGGGGAACAAAGATAGGAAAAGAACAAACAGCAATCAGTTTAAGTGAGAACACAGGCTATAGCATGCACTTTAGAATAGTTAACCTTAATTTTCGGTTAGGTAATGCATGTAGTTGCAGCTGTCAATTTGCAGCAGTTGTTCTTATCTGGAGGGTTAAACTTCATTTTTTTAAGAAGAAGAGCATAGTTTTCTGTATTTGTTCTAAGTTAATAGGGATGGGGTGGTTTGAAAATGCATTTAGTTTTTTGTTTGATGGTTTTCATTGAAACAAAATAAAAACTAGAAAAATGTGACATACGTTCAAATGGAGATGAGAAAAACTCTGCAAAGTATCAGCCTGTCAAACATTAGCATGTGCATGTAACAAAAAAGTTGGAAATACTTATTCAAAAAACTGTGATGTATAATAAGTGGGAACAATAGCTTTTCATCATAATAGCTATGCTATCCGTATTATCTTGGAACATAAATGGCCTTACAGGTATATATAAAAAAAGAAAGAGTACTGAGTTATATTAAGACATGCAGACTGCAAATAACAAAGCTGCAGGAGATGCATTTGGAAATAAATGAGCATGTGAATTTGACAAAAAAGGATTTCAGGATAGATATCCATCAAAATATCAGGGACAAAGGGAAAGGGGGATAATTATCATAAGTGCTAGAGGGGCTACAATACTGATAGAAGAGGAAAAAAGACAAGGCAATAGTGTGAGATCTGTGGTAATAATGGACTATTGGCAAGGGGATAGGATTACTCTGGCATGTATCTATATTCCCTAAAATGCAAACTTAGTGAAACTGCAGACAAAACTGCCAAAAAAAAAAAAAAAAAACAAAAACAGCATACCACACGTCCTGAGATAAACTTTTATTCAACAATGGTTAAGCACATTCATCCTTGTGTTGTGTTAAGTACTTCTTCAGAACCAAAGGTAAAAAAAAGAAGAACCCTCCTCTTTTTTAAAACTTCCTTGTAGTGACATCATACTATTCTTTTAAAGGTACACTACCATACATTTCACACAATAGTAATGCATATACCATATAATAGTAACCTATATGTAAAATAAAATAAAAATTATGCACCACCAATAAATTCTAAAACACATACAATATGTGAATTATTCAAAGTTTTGTAAAATATTAAAAACCTTGTACACTTTTTTCTTTTTTAAAAACTATAACTATATAAATAAAAAACTAACAAGAACTCTGTATGACTGCTAAGTAAGCTTATAATTCCATAGCCTTAAGCTTGAGTATACTTACAACAGAGACATTTTCATTCAAACTGGGGAGTCTAGTGAATTTAAACATAGCTGCTAATGCAATTCCTTGCTTTCAAGAATAGTTTCCCAAGGACCTCCCCTGGGGTTCGGTGTTACTTTCTCTAAAACTCCAGATTTAAATATTTGGTACCTTTCACAATCAGTTGTATGCTTAAATAATACATTATTCAAGTTTTTCTTTTGAATATCATAGTTTCCTATATACACTTGTTCAATGATCTCTCAGTCGTACCTATATAGAATGCACCATGGGGATTGGAAACAACAATGTATACCACTCCCACTTAAAGACAATTGCTTGGACAAGCCAAATTCATTCTCATTTTATTCTCACCCAGAATAATATTCTTCTTTCAGTATGTATGGCTATTTCTTACATTGCTCACATTTAGTCATCCTTTTCTTAGATGTTAAATTTTGGCACAAAAGATTTCAAAAATATATTTTAATTTTTCCCCTTTTTTGTACAAATTCAGGGATCTCCCATACCACCCCTGAAATAGTCTTATCTAAATGCAACAAAGGCCAATATTTACAAATTATGTTTATTGGATGATGACTTAACACTAGCCTTTTAGTAAAAAATCAGTTGACAGTGTCTGTTTTTCTACCATCAGTTTTTGCCCTAAAATAGGGTTAAATCTTACATGCCTCAACCTGACCATCTCATCTCTAGTCTTGTTAACAAAGGGTTTAGGGATAATCTCTATCATAAAACATTTATGCCAATTTATTACATTCTGAGGCGAAAACTGCATCATCCATAATCAGTCTGACAATATGGACAGACTGCCCCTTTACCAAAGATCTCTTCTGGTGCAGGGGATGACAAATGTGAAAATGTAAGTATGACTTTGAGTATGTGGGTTTTCTGTACATAGTTTCCCACTGTCCTTATAAATTGAGATATCCAAATAATTACAAAGGTTTTCATGAATAGTGTATGTGAACTTAAAGTAATTTGCTGTTGTATTAATATAATCTACAAATTCCTCCAGCCTAGAGTGAGAATCTTTCCACAATATAAAGATGTCATCCAGGTATCTTGTATACATCAACCAACTTGTCTCAAACTGGAAAATTAAAACATGATTAACTTCCTATGCCCACATTATAATGTTAGCATAAAGGGGCACATATATAGTGCCCATCACTACACTTTGCATCAGCTTATAGTATTCACCTTTGAAATACACAGAGTTTCTATCAAGTACATATTCCATAAAATTCATTAACATAATAAACTCTGTTGCCTTACAGCGCATTAATAAAGCCTCATGGAAACCCTTGAGGCCCTCTTTTAAAGCAATACAACCAAATAAACCAACAACATCAGTGCTAACATGAGGAACCTTTAATAAGAATAATAACCAGAGATCCTACTGAGTTTTTAAAGATAGTTCACACATTTTATGAAAATTTGTATAAGGCAGAGAACTGTGGAAATCGAGATAGAGCAAAAATGGAAATATTCATGGAAAACTTAATTATGCCAAGGTTAGCAGTAGATGAGGCTTAACAGTTAAGATAGGACAGGATGAGATAAAATTATGTATAATCAGTTTTCAGGAAAGTCTCCTAGTATTCCTGTGGAAGTTTTGAAGTTAGGAGGGAAGAAAGTGGTAGAGATCTGCAATATTTTATTTAAAAGCACTTTGAGGGGAAACACCAACATCTTGTAAGAAAAGTGTAATGGCTGTATTACCTAAGGATAGTAAAAACCCATAAGATTCAGTATCATACAGACCTATTTCAGTTTTAAACCATGATCATGTTTATACTGGCTAAAATAATGGCAGAGGTGTTCCCAAAATTGATAGATATGGATCAATGTGATTTTGTGAAGGAGTGGCAAAATTTGACAGCATTAATAGAACAATGATGATCCAGAGGGAAGCAGAATTTAAGAAAATACAACTGTTGCCAGATTTTGATGGACAGAAGGCATTCAAAAAGGTAAGCTGGGATTTTATCAGTAGGTCAGTGGAAGCATTTGTATTCCCTGTTACAATAATAAGGTTCATTTGAGGATATATGAAAGATCTGAGGGTAGAATTAAAGTGGGAGGCATCCTGATATGTTGTGTTTGAGGAGAGGAACCAGGCAGAATGACCTTTTTCCACTTTGTCATTTGTTTTACATTTAGAGCCACTAGCAAATATATATATACATATATATATATATATATATATATATATATATATATATATATATGTATGGATCTAGGACTGTTGAATGAAACTTCAACAGTCCGAATCCACTATCACCGAACACACTTTAATGAAAGCGCTTTCACCGAAAAAGCACTTTCGCTAAAGTGTGTTTAAAAAAAAAAAAAAAAAAAAAACACATTAAATATACTTTTATGCAGGGGGGCAAGCCCCCCTGCACCCCCACACCCCCCTACTTTAATATTCTCACTCCGAGATCACACTACAGTGGGGAAAAGGGAATTTTCCCTTATCTGCACCATAGTATGACCAGCACAACAGCCATACTTATGCAAAAATGCTGCTTCGGTGAAAAGCATTTTCGTGTAAGTATGCCCGCCCATTAGCGATTCAGTGAAAAGTGCGTTTGTGCAAGAATCCTAGACCCATATGCATGTATATATATATATATATATATATATATATATATATATATATATAGATAGATAGATAGATATAGTAATCAAGAAAAGTTGGCTTTATTTGCAGATGATATTATTTAGTATCTGATAAATCTAGAAAATGACATCTCGGTGTTGTGGAAACATTTTGAGACAGATTCAAGTCTTTCTGGTATATAAAATTAATTAACAATAAATTATGTACCCACACATGAATTGATCCAGCAATACCAATATTTACAAGGACATGAAAAGACGAAGTATTTAACAGTATGGATTAAAAGGGCTTCTGTTATGGCAGCTAAGGATATGTGAAAAGACATTAAACAAAAGATAATACAAAAACTGAAAAACTGGAAACTCCTGTTTATGGATATGGAAAGTAAGATACAAGCAGTTAAAATGTTTTTGGTCTCTTTAATATCAACCAGAGGAACTCTTGTGGGCAATAATTAATAAATAATTGAAGGAATTTATCTAGGAGGGGAAGAGGGAAAAAGTTAAGCGGGATAATCTGATCCTTCCAATAGGACAAGGTGGTTTAGGATTACTTGATTTGAAGGAATATTTTACAGTTACACAGTTAAGGCTCACATACATAACATAAGGAAATGATTATAATTCAAAATGGAAATGGATGATGATGAAGCAATGGGAAATTCAAGAAATAAAGAGAGAGTGGGATTTTGGATGCAGATCCTCAAGGAGAATAATAACAGCCATAAAGAATATTATAGTAATAAAGTTGCAAAAGATATTCTAAGAACTTAGCCAATACAAGACTGGATAAAGGTGATTTTGCCAATAGGGATGAGTGCAAGTAGAGTTACAGAAAATAGGCAAGAGAGGGCGAGAATTTACAGGAGAAAACTTGCAAAGGAACCAAGGTATTGAGAATAACTAGAAAGGGAAGGGTAATAGAGTGGGATGAGGACAAAAAAATGTATGGACTGCAGGTTAGAGACTACCTTCCCTACCAGGGATTGATAGGGAAAGAGAAATCGATAGGGGGTTCTTAAGTGAAATACTTGCTCTGGTGGGGGTTATTCAAATCTAGTCCATAAGCTGCTGTTAAAAAAGAGATAATTAGAAGGACGTGTAAAATTTTGGTGATAACTATAAGAATCAAAGAGAGAAAGTTAGAAAAGATTGTAAAGAGGGACTGTAAACTCAGTTTACAAGAGAACAATAAGAAAACATTTGTATTGCTCCCAAGTATGCAACAAAGTCCAGAAGGTTTGGGATCTTTGCTTGGAAGTATTTTTTATATCCCCAAGCAGACTTCATAGAATGTTTCCTCAGGCTGAGAGCAAATGTTGGAGGTGTTATGGAAAAGAAAGAGGTAATTGGGAACATGTGTTTTTGGGAGTGTAATAAGTTGGCAGATTTAAAAAAAATCTCCTACTTCCTTCCTGTGCACTATCTTCTGATGATTGTCATCCATTTAATGAGGTTGTTAAATTCTCCAGCATTCCAACCCCCTACCCCATACCCATATTAACCAACATGTACCTCAGAGTACAGGGTAGAGTCCAAAAACAACATATTCTTTATTCAGCCTGTGGAAAAAGAAAAATTAAAGTGCTGACATTGGGCCAACATATGAGTTTCAGAGAAAAACACAACACATGAGAGATGGCTATAGTATAACAGTCATGAAAATAAGTGCCCACCTTCAGACACTTATAAAAAATGTATTAATAAACTATAAAATAACTTGATATAATATTTTTTAAATATTGCAGCTAAACATAAGTACATCTGGTATGAAGTACAAAATAGAGCTACGGAAAAATAAAATAAATATGTACCATATTAAAGTTTGACCAAACAGGTTTGAATCTGTCATTAGGTAGGTTCAAAATTCATAAATCAGCCAGATTGGCCCACACATTCTTGTTAGGTGCTGATTTTCACAATATATGCAATAAAAGAAAAAAGTGGCGTAACTAGGCATTTTTCTGCAAACATAACAATGTAAAATTACACAGATGACTCATAGAAATCATGACTGTTGCATGCTAAAGTAGTAAGGCAGTCATCACTTGCATGTAGATGGCGAAAAGAACAGACCAAATGAAAAATACAAGAGAAGGCCACTGCCTTTGTCCCTGAAGAGCCTCATAAAGTAGCAACCAGATTTGTAGCCCTATGAGGACCCTCCAGGAGCAGACAAACTCAAAATGTGGCATACCTATTACAGGGACAATGCAAGACACAAAAACAAAATAAATATTTCGTAAAATTAACCACCACCACTACTCACCACCCACCCAGCTCTCCGAACAGCTTTTACCTCATAAAATTAAGCTGAAAATATATCACTCCTTTTAGACCAACTTTTGTCTATCTGTTTTTGTAAGTCAGTCCCTTCCCTTGACATATGCCACCATGGTCTAGTGGTGAGGCTTTGGCTTCTGAACAGTACAGATCTGAGTCTGAAACTGTTTTGACTTCAACAATCGGCTCAGCTTCTGCTGTCAGTCCAGAAGGATCCAGTATCTGTCAGCCTGGGAGGATATGGTAGACAGACCTTGCTGCTTTGCTAGAGATGGTTTGCATCTGTCCCCCCTAGGCTTTAAGATACTGGCAAAGGCTCTTGCCTCCCCCATATTGCCTTTTTAGGCAATGTCAAAACAACAAATTTTCCAACATAACAGAATATAAACTCAGGGTTGTGCTGCTTAATGCAAGGAATTTAAACACAAAAATGCACTCCCTAGAAGCACTCCCCACCTTGAAGGATGCTAGCTTCTGTGCAGTTACTGAGACATGGTTCAAGGCTGCTGACAGTACCCCTAGTCATGCAACGCTATAATGCCTTCCACATGTTCAGACCTCAAAATGAGCATGAGAGAACCAAAGGTGGTGGTGTATCCATCTTCATTAAAATCAAATACACTTTGAGACTGGTCAAACAGCATGACTCTCTTGAACTACTTCATGTCCAATTAACTACGGGGAAAGTACCATACCACATCATTGCTAGCTATAGATCCCCCACCATGAACCATGATAAGCACACCTCCTACCTAAATTTACTGGAATCCCTCACCATACAGCCCATCACCTTAGTCATGGGAGAGTTCAACTATCCTTCTATAGACTGGGGGACATACACAAGCAAAAACACGCCTGCCCAGAGGATCCTGGACTTTGTTAACACAAATGCTCTGGAATAGATAGTCTGCACCCCCACCAGGGGCTCTAATGTTCTGGACACAGTACTCACCAACACGGGGGGGGGGGGTCACTGTACTACCCCACGTGTGCCGCCCTACCTGATAAGGTCAGACCATCAGTCTCATTTGAAGTAACTACTGGAACTGACACCCTCACAGGAACAAAAATGATAAAAAAAACTTTACCAAAGCTAACTACAGCTTACTAAGTGATGGTATAAAAAGCTTCATACCACCCACAATCGCAGACATCAATGATCGCTATGCAGATGTGCATGCAAATGCCTTGTACAAACACTAAAGCGACTGCATAAACTCTGCTGTACCTGACTGAATTAAAACCAGGTCTTCCCATAAAAACAAGCCACTGTGGTGGACTTCAAGTATAAACAGATTATATAACAAGAGGAAGAAACTGTTGTCCAAAAGTAAGAGAGATATCATTCTGCAGAGGAGGATTTCCCCCCTAAGCCTAAACAAGAAAATCAGAAATCTTGTAAAGTCTTCTAAAGCAAATTATGAAACTAAAATTGCATCCATAGCCAAGGATAGCCATACTGCATTCTTTAACTACACCTGAAGTCTAAAAGGGAATGTATGTGCTGAACTGATTGTAGATGGGATCACTTATACTATACCGGAAGATATCACCGATCTGCTAGCAGACAGACTCAGAGCAAACTTCACCCCCCCATCCCCACCTACCATATCCCAAAGCATACCTGACACCAGCCCTCTGCCTAGTATCTCTAGAGAACAGGTCATCTCTGCACTCACCAAGGACAAAAAATGGCCTCAGTGGGACCAATGATATCCCAGGCTGTTTAAACAATCTAAAACAAGACTCACAGGACCCACTTGGCATTCTCTTTAATCTTAGCTTGAGAACTGGCTATGTTTCTGCAGAATGGAGAACAGCATCAGTAATCCCCCTCTACAAAGGAGGGGGGGCATTGACTGACTCTGGGAACTACAGACCCATAAGTCTAACCAGCCTCATCTGTAAGGCCATGGAAAGAATTATCATGGACCTTATCAAACAAGGACATAGGCAACATCAAAACACTGGACACAACCTAGTTTGGCTTTTTTAATGGTAGATCATGCTTATTAAACTTGGTGGACTTCTTTGGGAATGTCACAAAAGCCATTGATGAATGTAAGACAGTGCATACTGCCTATCTCGACCTTACAAAGGCTTTAAACACAATTCCCCACTCTGGCATCATTGAGAAACTCTTCCAGATAGGGATTAACCCTTATGTTGCTACATGGATAGCCAGTTGGGTCAGTGACAGAACACACTTTGCCAAAATTGGTGACTCCCCCTCCGCCAGTAGACCCATTACCAGTGGAATACCATGGGGGTCTGTGCTGGGCCCCTTACTTGTTTGGCCTGTATTTCTCAGATGTCCAGGCCAAAGTAGATGGTCTTTGGCTCAACAAGTTCTCTGATGGTTGCAAACTGGGAGCAATAATTGAGTTCCCCACTGATGTCAAGATATATTGCAAGAAAGGCTAACACAAACAAATGATTTGTGCCAAAGCCATGGTCTAAAACTAAATGCATAAAGTGCATTATTATTCCCTTTGGCAAAACTGAATTCCCTGCAAATTATAATATAGATAGCACCCTCCTGAGTTCCAACCCAGTACTGTGAGACTTGTGAACACCAGTTGAGAGCAATCTGAACTTTGACCACCAAGTTTCCACAGTGGTAAGGAAAGCCTTCTATGTAGTGCATCTCATAAGCAATGGCATAGCATCCAGGTCAAGGTAGGTTATAATTCTAATGTTCTCGACCCTCATCAGACTACTAAGAGAATATAATGCACCCTTTTGCATGTACCTCACCAGATGCCTGCAACAGTTGGAGAGACCTGAGAGGTATCTCACTAAGAAAATAAAAGGACTCCAAACCATGACTTACATAGACAGGCTGAAAGCCCTGTCACTTTACTCTGTATCTTATAAACTGCTGATTGGCGACTTGTGCTTGGCCTATATGGCAATCTCCAACCCTGCCCTAATGGAAATGCTGCACATTTGCAAGTCAAATGGTACAAGAGTGACTTGCTCTAGGGATCTCAATCTAGCTTGTGACATTAACAAAACATGTTGGAGAGGCAGCTATGTCTCCCAGAGACTTCCACTTCTCTAGAATAAACTTTCTATTCACATAAAACTGAACTCTCACTGACCCTGTTCAAATGCAACCTAGATAATTGGCTGGCTGGGAGACCACAAATTCACACTTGGGGTGGCATCCATGTCACTCATGGACAGAGGTAGCCAGTGCTGATCACAGACCCGCTCTGTTCATAAATTCATTCTATGAACTACCCAGAAAGAACAAATTGGGTTTAACATGGCTAGGCTTGTAAAAGCTCCAGTGCTGCTAGCCTAGTAACCCCCTATGAACCTATAAGTTCCTTGCTCACCTGCAGCTTTTCATACCTAGATATCTACTGGTCATCTGAACCATGATCCTAGTTGTGGAGTGTCTCTTCAGGTCTTAAGTCTGTCTGTCTGTGAGCCTTTGGGCATTGTAGCAGCTTACAAAGGAGAGCACTCCCTATGTATGCAAAATGCCTATCAATCTCCTCTGTCACCGGTACCTTACCCTCCCAATTTGTCATAGCAAGGACCTCAGATAAAATTTGTTTTCTGAGGGTGGGGCTATTGGAGGGTCAGTAACCACACTTACGTGTTACTGAGTTTTGACTGGTAAGGATAGCCTGACTGTTCACATCATGTGATATCTGAATGATTCTTGTATTAGTGGTAGCAATGATGTTATTCTGGTATGTAATCCTCTCAAGTCCAAGTTCAAGTTCAAATTTATTTCAAGAGCCTGAACATAGGCACTGTACATATAAAAAAATAACAAGCACACATACAAATAATGGAAGCACATAATAAAATAAAGCAGTGGCATAATTTACAAGAAGAAACATAGCTAATTATATACAACATTAAGCAGATAAGATTTTAATCCTCTTTTGAAACCTACCAAAGTTGGTTAATCAAAGAGCTATCTTAGAATGAGGATCCGTAAGATGAGACCTTGGTAGCTGAATATACAACAGACAGCAGAGTTGAGGTTTAACATGGAACCCCAAGGTGACCTTCTGATCTAGAGTATAATGTCCAACTAAGATTATATGTATGGATAAGGACTCCTCTCTCTCTCTCTATATATACATATATATATATATATGAGGAGGACCCTGGTTTTAAGGTGCAAGATAGGTCATAACAAGGATCTTAAAAATGATCTACTGTTTATCAGGGAGCCAGTTAATATAAATCCTGAAAAACTGTCAATAAATGGGTAAATGGGCTGTATAATTTTGTACTAAGTTTTAAATGTGTGAACTCTGAATCAGAAAATCCAAAAATAAAGAGCATCATAGTAATCAAGGTGTGAATACACCAAAGCATGGACTACAGTTGAAAGGTCAGCAGGCAAAATATGGTGCTAGATAAGAATGGTATTCCACACATGGAAGCAAAGGATGTTGTATTACACCAAAATCACACAGCTTTGACAGAAAATTAAGTTCATCACTTCAGTAAAAAATGTCAGGTGATAAAACTGAAAGTGAAGAGTCCCTCAGTGTTGATGTGTAGAAGAGTTAACTTCCTGCGAGAAACCAAAACCATTCATAAAAGAAAGAAATTCTTGAATGAAAGCCAGAGAGAAATTATCAAGTTTAATGTTAAAATCCTCCAAAATTAGCAAGTGTGGATAAGATAAAACACGAGTAAGAAGAAAATGAAGAAAATCAGTAAATGCCTGCAAAAACAATCTGTTGTATCCTGGGTAGTGATAAATGGTAAGGCAACTAAAGGATTTGAGTAGTCCAAGGCATATTCAAAGGAGGTTCTGGATTCTGTCTTGATGTTTTTAAATGGATGGCTGTATGGTGGATAATGGCGCCACCAACCCCAGAGCTGTTGGACCTTAAATAGTGAAATACAGATTAGCCAGGGGGAATTAAAGCTGAAAAAATGGGGCCATAACTAGCATCTAACCAAGTTTTTGTAATGAAAACAAGGTAATTGACACATATGAGACCAGATAAAATATCTGGTGTTATAGACTGACCGAGCATTAAGGTAAAGAATCTGGACAGGGTCAGCATCTGAAATATGAACATGTATCACTAATGCCTTACATGAAAGGTGACCAAGAATGATGGAAATAATGGCTAACCTGATGCCTCTTTGCTAAACCAATATTTGAGCATAATGTAAAAGTAGAGGAAGGAAGCTTCAACTTAACAAGTGGACAAAAGGCCAACAGTTATTCTTTACAGTAAAAAATGACCGTAGTTCAGTAAATAACTTCATTGGATTGACAAGCTATCTTGAAAAATAATCCTCAGATTGTCAAGTAGAGTGACCCACAATTAACCACCTTTCAACAATAAAACTTCATTGCATAATAAAATATTCTCAGGTTTCAAAACTGACTAGTAAGTGTCTAAAGTGAGAATCATAAAAACAAACTCAACTGAAGTAACTTTAACAAAAATCAGAGTGACTGGTTAACACCAAATGTAAGATACAGTGTGAGATAATAGAGTGTGAGCAGAATTGAGACAATTCAAAACATTGTAAAATGTGGACATAAAAAGTCCAACAATAGTTCAGATGTCCAAGGATGTCAATTTGATATATAATCAAAGAAAGCTTTGGGAAAGAAAATACTAAAAGTAAAACATCCATCAGTTAAACATCAGGAGCAATGCATTGTACAATATACAGATAGTTCATTACAGACTCCTCTATGTGTAGCTTCAAATGGGGAACAACAAAACGTCTTGAAATATGAGGCTAAAAATAGACCCAGTAGTGTTCCTGTCAAGGGGACTTCACTACTTCTCTCCACTCCACAGGAACAACTATTAGCAAAAGAATGTTAGTTATAACAGAAGAAAAATCAGGATAGATCCCCCAAGGGGTTTCCACCTTTCTCATCCAACTCATCTACAAAATCATGCAAAAAGTCAGTTGTAGCAAAAGAAAGCAGGAACAGTTTTTCACAATGTGCCCCCACCTCAGCAATCCACTTGCCCAACCTGCCAGCAGTGCACAAAACCCTAGCAGAACAGCACTATCCACACAAGTGGGCCACAAAAAAAAAAAAAAAAACTGAAGGTGTCAGCCAGAAAGGCAATCCTCAGGCAATGACCCCCATGGTCAACAACAACAGCAAACGGCACCCAAGCAAATCTGGATGATGGAAGCCCCAACAGTTTAAAATTTCTCAGGGACCAGAGCAGGGACCAGCCCAAATGCTCTCAAATGACAAAAGCTCTAACACTTAAAATTCCTGTAATGCTTCAAGTGCTTCCAGAAGAGAAAATAGTAGCCAAGCAACAAAAGACATGACTTATAATGCCCAGAGAATGGTGAACATGCTGAAAACTGAAGGGCAAATAGTAAGGCACCTAATGCTATACAAAAAGCACCAGATAACTGCATCACACTACAGGAAATCAAAAATGATTAACAGTTAAAAGGACTTAGACACTGGCAGCCTACCTATTGCTGTCATTGCCTACAAAGTCAGTGTCTTCTCAGAAGACCTCCATAGCATTCTTGGTGCTCTACATCCATTGAGTCTCACTACACAACTGTTTTCTATAAAACTGTAATGCATCAGAATAAACCTGAAATGTGTATCTCACCTCCCTTTCAGATGAACATTCAGGTAAGGGGATAGAGAAGCTTAAGTAAAAATATTCTTTTGGCAGAAAACAAATCAATGGATTATACTGTTTGTGGCTTGGGTCTATATTAGAACACCGAATGTTCAAAATTTCGAGTGTTCTAATATCGACCCGTTTTCAGTGAATGCTGAAAATATCGAAGAAACAAAAAACAAATTTTTTCCTAGGGAAAGAATTCAGTTGTCCGTTTCTGTTGCTTCGGTATTTTCAGTGCTGTGGTGGAAAGTTACGGGTTGGGTTCAGGTAAGTGTGCGATTGTGTGGACGTGAGGGTTAGGGCAGGGTAGGTGAGTTACGGTTAGGGCGTGGGTGAGGTGACTGTGCATTAGTGATGGACCTTAGGGTTAGGGTTTGTGTTAAGGTAAGTGGATAGTTAGTGATGTATGTATAGTTTAGTGTAGGGTTAGGTGTAAGAGTTTAGGTGTATGTGTGTGGATTGCTGTTTGTTTGGTGTGCTTGTGTTGTGTGTATGTGTTTTGGAACAGTGAATTTTTTCCCTAAGAAAAAATTTGCTGTTCTGAATGTTTGATGTTTTAAATTTTCGATTCATAGGGTTCGATATTAGAACACTGGAAATTTTGAATGTTCGGTGTTCTGATATAGACCCTGTGGCTTCTATATATTTCATGTGTCAAATCATTCTGTGCTCATACTTTGTGGCCTGCAAACCTCGGGCCCCAAAATCCTGCACCTTTACAGAGTATCTAAGCTTTAGAGCAATATGTGTGTAACATACAAATTATCTAACAAAGTTGGTTTGAATTCTGTTGTCCTCCAACATAAAAATTTCAACAAAATGCAAATTAAAGGTCATGCTGCTAAATGCTAGGAGTCTCAACATGAAACTGCACTCATTGCAAGCATTCCTAACCCTGGAAAATGCTGACATCTGCACACTTACAGAAACCTGGTTGAAAGCTGTGGAGAGCACTCCAGCCTTACCTGGTTACACACAATATCATACATTCAGACCCCAAACTGTGGGCAGTAAAGCTAAAGGAGGTAGACTTTCAATATATATTAATGACATACACATCTCCAGGCTGGTGAAACAGTATGATGCAGAGGAGACACTCCAGGTGCAGTTAACTATTGACAAGACTTCTATTCAAATCATAGCTAGCTACCAGTCCCCAAATCTGACTCAAGATGCCCAATCTGCCTATCTGGACCTCTTTGAATCAATCAAGATTCAACCCTTTACCCTGATCCTGGGTGACTTTAACTACCCAAACATAGATTGGAAGAACAACTCATGCCTGAACACAAATGCCCAGAGATTCCTCGATTTTGTCAAAGCAGATGCCTTGGAACAGCTTGTCGCTACTCCCAGAAGAGGTGATAATATCTTAGATTTGGTATTAACCAACATGAATAACCACTGTAGCATCCCTACAGTATCATCCTCTCTGGTAAGATCCAACCATAATGAAGTCTCTTTCAAAGTCACCATCTCCCCTGACTCCCCTCTAGCTAGGGTCAAACAAAAAAAACTTCTCCAAAGCTGATTACATCCTCTTGAGGGATGGTATAAACAGCTTTACAGCCCCCTCCCCCTCTGTAGGAACTGGCACCAATTTCCAAAACTACAACAAAGCACTATACGAGCATTTATATAGATGCATGGAGATGCATGGAATCAGGAATACCCAACAGGACTAAATCATCATCCACAAGGAAGAGTAAACCTGTCTGGTGGGCCTCTGCAATAAATGAACTCTATAACAAAAGGAAAAAATTGCTGTCCAGGACCAAGAAGGAGCAGGTGCCCAGGTGGAAACAATCTGCCCTTAGTCTGAACAAGCAAATAAGAGTACTAGTGAAATCCTCCAAAGAAAACTTTGGGTCCAGATTGTCCACATCTACTAGAGACAATCATAAGTCCTTCTTTACATATGTCTGCACCCTCAAAGGAAGCACCCAGATCTGTTCAGAACTGGTTGTCAAGGACACCACATACACAAATGCCATAGATATAGCAAACTTGCTGGCTGACAGATTCAGTGAAAACGTCACCCCTCTGTCCCCCCATCAGTAAATGAGGACATCCCCAGTACCTGTATCCTTCCCTTTATATCTAGGGAACAGGTCATCACTGCTCTCTCAAAGGCAAAAAGTATAGCCTGCATGTGACTCAATAACATCCCAGGCTGCATCCTACATGAACCCTGGCAGGAACTTGCAGCACCATTCGGCACCCTATTCAACCAAAGCGTGAGTACCGGCTTCATCCCAGCTGAGTGGAGGACAACCACTGCCATCCCTTTGCACAAAGGTGGAGTGCCCACCGATCTGGGAAATTATAGATCCATCAGCCTAACAAGCCTGACTTGCAAGGCCATGGAATTTATTCTCATAGACTTCATTGACAAGGACATTGGCAACCTACAAACACTCGATCCAACACAGTTTGGCTTCATCAAGGGGAGAGCATGTCTGTTAAATTTGGTCAACTTCTTTGAGACAGTCATCAAAGCCGTGGATGAGTGGAAGATGGTGCACATTGCCTACCTTGACCTGGCCAAAGCCTTCAATACTATTCCCCACTCAGTCATAATAGATAAACTCTCTCAACTAGGCATCAATCCATATGTTACCAAATGGGTAGCAAACTGGTTCACTGATAGAACCCACCTAGTCAAAATAGAGGAAGCCACTTCAAGCAGTAGACTTGTAATGAGTGACGTACCCCAAGGTTTGGTCTTGGGGCCTCTGTTTTTTGGGATTTACTTTTCTGAGGTGCAGGCCAAACCCAGTGAGCTATGGCTGACCAAGTTTGCAGATGGATGCAAGCTGGGCAGTGTCATCAGTTCCCCTAGTGATGTGGATATCCTCCATGAGGGTCTCACCCAAACAAATGACTGGTGCCAGAAACATGGCCTCAAGCTGAATACCAAAAAATGTATCATCATAATCCCCTTTGGGGAGAGTGACATCCCCAGAAATTATCACATTAATAACAACGTCCTAAGCATGCAATTAGTGGTGAGGGATTTAGGCACCCAGGTTGATAGCAACCTGACTTTTGACCACCATATTACTTCCGTTGTATGGAAAGCTTTCGATATGGCCCACCTCATAAGTAAGGATATCTCAGCCAAGGACAAGGAGGTCATAACATCCCTGTATTCTTCCCTTATAAGGCCCATTATTGAGCACAATGCCCCTTTTGGCATACCTCGGAAAGCACATGCAGCAGCTGGAGAGACCATAGAGGTTCCTCACCAGGAGAATCCAGGGCCTCAAACATCTACCATACACAGATATGCTAAAAACCCTATCCCTATTCTCAGTTTCATACAAACTCCTCAGAGGTGACCTCTGTCTGGCATACAAAGCGATCTCAGACCCCGCCTTGATGGGACTGTTGCATATCCGCAAGTCAAGCTCCACTCAGGTAACCCACACACGTGGCCTCAACCTGGTTTGTGACATCAATAGGACTTGTTGGCAGAAGAGATTTGTGCCCCAGAGACTCCCCCATCTGTGGAATCGACTCCTTCTCCCCATAGAGCAGAGTATATCTTTTCCCCTTTTTAAGCACAACCTGGATAACTGGATGGGAAACAGAAAATACACCCCTGGGGATTCCACCCATGTCCCTACTGGACAGGGCAATTGGGTGCTGGCTTGTCTAAATATGGGCTAATCTCTTGACTAGGCTTATAAGGGCCTCAGGGCCAATAGCCTAGTAACTTCTTATGATCCTATGAACCTATGATCCAACTCTGTGTGTTTAACCAACTTTAAGAGTAATTCAGAGGGCTAATTGTGGATCATTTCCAACTGCCTCTGTGAAAACAGAATGCCATTGCTCCCTTCTACTTCTTCAGGAACACCTAAGATCACACTGTGAATGCAGCACTCCTAACCTTCCTGTCTATTCTTGACCTGATGAAGTTCCTTCCTAAAGCAGTTTATAGAGATGTTTAGTTGTAGAGATGTTTCTTGTAAATTCTGTTTCCACTGATACAAGTATGATTGTGACTCCATATCCTTTTGCTGGTTGTGGGTGTCAGCTACAGAGTCATGCAGGTTTGTGACTTTCCTGTAGAACTGAACCACCACCGAGGACAGTGCCTTAAGCTTCACAAGGAAGAAGTTCAGCCTCCCCTCAGTAATACTTCTGGGGCACTGAGCATGGCTGTGTTAGGGAATAAACTTGCTACTACACCCAATTATTATTATATATAAGCATAAACATAACATCGAGCACACAGCAGACATTTGGTTAGTTGATTAAGGTCAACCCACTTAGGTTCCTCTTTCCTTGCACTTTACTAAAAAAAAAAAAAAAAAAAAAAAAAAAATTGCACTTTATTCATCTGCTTTTACTGTATTTGTGTTTCCTCCTACTTTATTTTGCTTTTGCCTCTTCTTAAAAGTACTCAATTTTATTTATTCTGCTGCATTTATTACTGCTTGGTAAGTAGCCTGATTAAATTGCAACTGTTATATTACGTCTTTTGGTTTAAGCACTTGTGCTTCATACTGGTTGTTTTACATTAAGAAGGTTTGTGGTCTGCACTGTTGTGGTGGGACATGTAGATGACATCTTTCTAAGCTGGGAACTGCTAATTGAAGGCTCAGTGTCTGCTATTCTAAAAGTGTATTAGTTCTGGTTTAAGCACTTGGGCTTCAGGCCAGTTATTCTACATTAAGAAGGTTTGTGATCTGCACTCTTGTGGGAGGAGAGGCTGGATTCTCCCCTTCTGAGCTAGGAATTTCTGGTCACAGGCTTATTGTGCCTGCTTATTTGAACTGTTTCTTTCTGAAATTGGTGTGCCTTGTTGCTGTAGCATATACCAGATTCAGGCCTGCTGAATCTAGCTTTGCTTGTATAACTTGAGCACTGATCCAGGTCATGTTTTTTGGAGAAGGTTTCCCTGCACCCTAGTGGCAAGAGTGTGCAGTTAGAGCTTGTCTTATTAAAGACTGCTGGAACAGGGCTCAGTTTTGAGCTTTTTTCTGGTTAATTGGGTAACTTGTTTAAATCAGTTTGTTCGTATTCTATTGTTTTATATATAACAAAAAAATTGCACTTTATTCATCTGCTTTTACTGTATTTGTATTTCTTTCTACTTTATTACTAGGGGCATTGACTAAAACTCTGATCTGAGATATATAACAAGTATCCTTTTCTGTGCATTTAAAGTGTTTTTTGATTGTATCTGCCTTATTTTCTGAAAAAAACAAAACAAAAGAAATATATACTTATTTCCTGCCTTTCTAAGCTAGTATAGTCCAGTTTCAGGTTAGTGCTGAATTCAGGGCTGTGTTACAAATCTCTGTGTTTGCCCAAACCTTAGTTGGATAGAAGGAAGTTTCTCTGTTCACCTGAGAGAGAGAGGAGCTTTGTGAAGCCTGTCTGTCCCTGGAGGAGTGGTTTCAGCCAGAAATTAGTAGTTTATTGGCCATTTTGGACTAATTTCTATCTCTTTTATATCCCTGCTATAAAAACCACATTTGCCCGGTTTTGCATGCTGGGCAGCGCCAGATTGCTAGGGTATAACTATTCCTGGCTCCACAAAGTCTCCTCTTCAATTTTTCCCTTGGAACTAGACAAACTTTCAACTTAAGCACTCAAGCCATTCATTTCTCAGTCTGGCACTTGCTCAAAACTCATAGCAAGCACTTATAAAACCTAGCACTAGACCCCTCATCCTGTACAGAAGGGCAAGGCTTTCTAATCAACCTTACCAGCCATTCAGTAAAACAGTTCACCGTACCTATCCAGACATGTCCAAAGGGCAGTTTCAGGTGTACTCTCCAGTCCAACTGGTAAATCTGGGTGTTTTGAGGCAATGTTACAACTGTCTCATGTACACAGACAACCCTCTCCTCCTACCACCAAACACTAATAAATGTGAGAGATGCAATTGTAAAACCAAACTGGAGGCTAAGCTGTCTCAACCAAAGACTGCATCAGACAGTCAAGAGGAGAAGGTAAATACTTGCATCACACCATCAGTCTGACATAGACCCATTAAACCAGCACCGGCAAAAAACACACATAAATACACAAAAACATACTCAGAGTCTCTAAATAAAAATCTACAAAAGTAACAGAAACCTCCAAAGCAGACATCCAAGCAACCTCCACCCCCCAACACAAACCATGAAACACATACTTCACAAAACTAGTGTGCCACGCAATCACAGCCCTTAAGGCAAAATAACATACCCAACATACTAGTAATAGGTGACTGTATAGTCAGGCACACCGACGTCCCACTCACTAGGCTGAATAAGGAGAAGGTTACTGTTAGCTGCCTGTTGGGAGCCAGGATCTGCCAATTAACCAAGCACTCAGGTCACTCCAGAACAAGTACAAATACGACTCTGTCATTGTCCATGTTGGTGTGAATGACCTGAGCCGTACCTTCCTGGACTACATGAAAAGAGACATGGAAGAGCTCTCTGATCATGTAGCCCAGGAAGGTATGAACCTGACCCTGAGTAGCATCCTGCCCTCACCAAGAATGATACCATGGTATTAAGAGAAAATTATCAATTTCAACAATTGGCTAAGTTTCTGGTGTCATTCAAAGGGGATCCAGTGTCTGTCCGCCTTGGATAACATGCTCGACAAGCCACACTGCTTCACTAGAGATGGCTTGCACCTGTCACCCTTAGGCTTTCGAATACTGGCCAAGGCTCTTGCCACCCCCATAGTGCCTTTTTTAGGCAAGGCTCAAAAGACAAACCCACTGCTGTAAACAGCACAAGTAACAAAAAACTGAGGGTAATGCTACTCAATGCCAGAAGTCTAAACCTCAAAATGCATGCACTCGAGGCACTCCTCAGTATGGAGAAAATCGATATATGTGCAGTAACAGAAACCTGGTTTGAGGCACCAGAGAGCACACCAGCACTACCAGGCTACAACTCATATGATACATTTCAGCCACAGAACCCGGACCGAAATACAAAAGGCGGGGGCATATCCATATTCATCAAGGATACCCACACCTTCAGGTTAATGGCGCAGCAAGATGCTTCAGAGGTCATCCATGTGCAACTAACAATGGGTAAAACTGCAATTCAAATTGTAGCTTGCTACAGATCACCCACCATGTCCCAGGACCCCCATTCTGCATTTCTGGAAACACTGGGAAAAATAAAGGTCCTACCAAACACCCTAATATTGGGCAATTTCAATTACCCAAACATTAACTGGGAGAGCTACACATGTACTAACTCCCTTGCCCAACATTTCCTAGAATTTATAAACTCAAACACACTGGATCAACTGGTCAACACTCCCACCAGAGGTAACAACATATTGGACCTAGTCATCACAAGCATGGGCAACCGGTGTTCCGCACCGGAGGTCAGCCCCTCGCTGGTTAGATCTGACCATAAACAAATCACTTTGGATATCCACATTCCCCTCACCCCCCACCCCTGGACAAGGAAACTACTGTGAAAAACATTTCAAAAGCAAACTTCACATTGCTTAAGACTGAGGTGGAAAGTTTCAAAGCCCCCATGCTAAAGGATAATGCTGTCCAAGCTGCAAAATCCTTTACTAATGCATTCTACAGGCACATACAAGAATGCATGGATCATGCTATCCCAAGCAAAATCAAGACTCACTCCTCCAAGAAAAGGAAACCAGTGTGGTGGACCCCTGCCATAAACAAGCTATACAATAGAAAGAGGAAACTAGTACAGAAAAGAATAAAATCCCAAGAAGGGAAGACATCCCTGATCAGTATCAGCAAGAAACTACGATCCCCTCATAAAATCATCCAAGGCGAGCTTCGAAAGAAAAATTGTCAAGGACTCCAAAGATAACCACAAGGCATTCTTTAGCTATGTCAAGAATCTAAGTGGCAGTGCTCAGATCTGCTTGGAGATAGTGCAGAATGGCACAAAATACACTGAACCAACCGATATCGCCAACATCCTGGCGGACAGGTTCAGTGCAAACTTCACCCCCCTCTCACCCTCAAAAGGGCCCATAACCATATCAAAAGAATGTAGATCCCCTGAAATCACAGGCACTCAGGTTAAAACAGCCCTTTCCAAAGCCAAAAACACAGCATCAATGGGACCGGGTGGTGTCCCAGGCTGTCCTACACAAGCTCAAAGATGAACTAACCCCTCACCTAAACACACTGTTCAAACTCAGCCTCTCCACAGGTTATGTACCCATAGAGTGGCGCACAGCAGCAGTTATTCTGCTCCACAAAGGTGGAGCCACAACAGACCCCGGGAACCATTGCCCTATAAGCCTGACTAGCTTGGTCTGCAAGGCTATGGAGCGCATCATCATGGAACTCATTAACAGAGACTTTGGGAATCTTCAAACACTGGACCCTACCCAGTTTGGCTTTGTTAAGGGCAGATTATGCCTCCTGAACTTGGTGGACTTCTTTGAGATAGTTACCAAGGCTATAGATGAGGGAAAGGTGGTACACACAGCCTACCTAGACCTCGCAAAGGCCTTTGACACCATTCCCCATTCTGGTATTATAGACAAGCTCACCAGCCTGAACATAAACCCCTACTTCACAAGATGGGTTGCCAACTGGCTCACAGGCAAAACCCACATGGTGAGAGTTGAGGGAGCTAGGTCCAACTCTAAACTGGTTACAAGTGGCATTCTCCAGGGCTCAGTCCTAGGACCCCTCCTGTTCGGCATATACTTCTCAGAGTTACAGGCAAGCACAGGAGGACTATGGATGACCAAGTTCACAGACGACTGCAAACTAGGGGCTATAATTGACTCTCCGGCTGACACAGACATCCTCCAAAAGGGTCTCACTGAAACGGATACCTGGTGTCAAAATCATGGCCTCAAGCTAAATGCAAAAAACTGCATAGTCATCCCCTTTGGAAAAAACAAAGTACCTACAAACCACCACATAGGTGGTAGTCCCCTAAATACGGAAGACGTAATAAGGGATCTGGGGACCCAAGTATATAGTGATATCTCCGTTGATAATCACATTGCCAAAGTGGTTAGAAAATCCTTCTATGTGGCCCACCTAATCAAAAAAGGGTTCAAATCTAGATCAAAAGAGGTCATTGTGCCCCTCTTCTCATCACTCATCAGACCCATCATAGAGTACAACACCCCATTTGGGATGTACATTACAAGACACCTGCAACAGTTGGAAAGACCACGGAAGTACCTCACCAAGAGGATCACTGACCTCAAACAGATGCCCTATGCAGCTCAACTGAAGAAACTCCAGCTGTACTCGGTTGCATACCGCCTACTCAGGGGTGATCTCTGCCTGACATACAAGGCCATGTCCAACCCAGAATTGATGGACATGCTCCACCTAAAGAAAACCATCTCCCCTCGAGCCACACGCTCTAAGGATCTAAACCTCATCACAACAATAAATATTACGCGCTGGAGGGATATTTTCCTGTCCCAGAGACTTCCCATGCTTTGGAACAAGATTCAAGTCTACATTAGGCAGAGCTCCTTGCTAACACTCTTCAAGAGAAACCTTGATGAGTGGATGGGAAACAGAAAGTTTACCCCGGGAATCACTTCAGTGGGTCTGCTGAACAGAGGCATAGGGAACTAATATAAGGGGGCGGTGAAAGCCAACACATTCTGGCTAGGCTTATAAATGCCTTCGGGCAGATAGCCTAGTACCTACCTATGAACCTATGAACCTATATTTACCAGGCTACACAGTGACACCTGATTGCACAATGTTAAAAAAATGATCTACAACAGAAGAAAGAAACTGTTGCAAAAAGAGTAAAATCCCATGACTGGAAAAACTCCCTGGTCAGCCTCAATAAGAAGCTGAGATCCCTCATAAAATCCTTCAAAGCTAGTTATGAAAACAAAATCGCCACTGATTCTAAAGACAACCACAAAGCATTCTATAGCTATGTCAAGAATCTCAATGGCAACACTCAGATCTGCTCTGAGTTACAGCACAATGGCCCTAAATATACAGGACCAACTGATATTGCCAACATCCTGGCAGATAAGTTCAGTGCTAACTTTACCCCCCTCCCCCCACCCCCCAAAGGGCCCATCTCTATACCGAAAGAATGCAAAGTACCTGAACCCAAGGTTGCACAGGTAAAAACCTCACTCTCCAAAGCCAAGAACACAGCATTTATGGGTCCTGACAACATCCCAGGCTGCATCCCACATGAACTACAGAATGAACTGGCACCCCACCTAAGTACCATGTTCAATCACAGCTTCACCTCAGGCTTTGTGCCCACCGAATGGTGTATGGTGACTGTTATCCCACTCCACAAAGGAGGAGCCACCACGGACCCCAGGAACTACTGCCCCATTAGCCTAACAAGCCTAGTCTGCAAGGCCATGGAACGTATCATCATGGAACTTAAAACAAAGACATAAGTAACCTCCAAACTCTGGACCCCACTCAGTTCGGGTTTGCAAATTGCAGATCACGTCTCCTAAACCTGATTGACTTCTTTGAAGCAGTCACCAAAGCCGTAGACGAGGGTAAAGTGGTTCACACAGCCTATCTAGATCTTGCCAAGGCTTTTGACACCATCCCCCACTCTGGAATTATAAATAAACTCACAAAACTAGGTATAAATCCCTATTTCACAAGATGGGTTGCCAACTGGCTCACTGACAGAACTCACACTGTGAAAGTAGCAGACTCCAAATCCGACTTCAGACCAGTGACAAGTGGTGTACCTCAGGGTTCAGTCCTGGGTCCTCTCCTGTTTGGCATCTATTTTTCTGAAGTACAGGCTAGCACAGATGGCCTTTGGCTAACAAAGTTCGCAGATGACTGCAAACTGGGAGCCATACTTGAGTCCCCAAATGATGTGGACGTCCTACAGAAGGACCTCACAGAGACAGATGCCTGGTGTAAGTGCCATGGCCTCAAGCTCAATGCCAAAAAGTGCATTGTCATCACCTTTGGTAAAAACTCTGTACCCATGAGCTACCACATAGATGGTAGTCTACTTAACACCAAAAGTGTGATAAGAGACCTTGGGACACAGGTGGACAGTAGCCTCTCCTTTGATAAACACATTGCCACAGTAGTCAGGAAATCCGTCTACGTGGCACACCTCATCACAAAAGGATTCTCATCCAGGATAGAAGAGGTCATTGTTCCCCTCTACTCATCACTCATCAGACCCATTATAGAGTACAACACCCCTTTTGGTATGTATTACACAAGACATCTACAACAACTGGAAAAGCCACAGAAATACCTCACAAAGAGGATTACTGGCCTCAAACAGATGCCCTGCACAGACCGTCTTAAAAAACTCCAGCTTTACTCAGTCGCATGTCACCTACTCAGAGGCGATCTCTACCTAACATACAAAGCTATGTCAAACCCTGAGCTGTTGGACATGCTCCACCTAAAGAAATCCCAATCCCTCCGAGCTACATGCTCTAGGGACCTAATTCTTCTCACCACCATAAACAGGACATGCTGGCGGGATAGATTCCTGCCCCAGAGATTTCCCATACTCTGGAACAGACTTCCCTTCTATGTCAGGCAAAGCTCCTCATTAGCTGTCTTCAAGAAAAATCTTGATGATTGGATGGGAAATGGGAAATTCACCTCGGGGATCACCTCTGTGGCTCTGCTCGACAGGGGCACATGTAAATAATTTTCTTGGGTGGCGAAAGCCAGGGTACCTTTTTGGCTAGATTTGTATAGGACCTAGGGCCAATAGCCTAGTACCTACCTATGAACCTATGAACCTATGAATCTAATCATGAAATATATGTGGAAATGCTTATAAACACCACATCTCATTAAAGTCAGAATGATGCATGCCACTGCTTGTATTCTGCCTCTAAATGGAGCAAATAGATTTTATTTGAGTGCGGTGGTAGTCCTGTGCCTGCTGAAATACTATTTGTGTACTTATTCATGTTCAGGATGTAGGGCTTTATTTGAAAAGGTCAGGTTACATGTGTTCAAGGAGCTAGACTGATGAGAACATACTTTGTTCCTGCATATCATATAAAACAAAATAAAAACAGCTGGTATACGTTATTGTACATCAACAGCTGAAAGCGAGAAACTTGGTATCTATTAGTATGCTCGGTGAATACTTGGCATAGGGACTAACACTCTCAGTGACTTATCACTGGACATCTTATATTACTGTTTGGGAGCACTCAGTTAATTTTTCTTTGAATTTTGTCTGGCAAGTCTGGTTGTAGCTAATGAAGGAAAAGACACAGCTGAGCTGGTCACCCAAGAGCCATAATAAACAGAATGTGAAAGCTAGTTTTATTGCTAAATGTACAATAATCTAAGAGCATTTTTGTCCACAAATGGGATTATGTCACATACAATGACTCTTACTAGTGGCATGAAAAAGGGATGCTCACTTTTTCCATTGCTGTTCACATCTATATTGAGTTATTTATACAGGATTTAAATAAAGCATATTTCCTGTTTGGGAATCTAGATCTCCTCAGGGGACTCTCTAATCTCAATGTATTTGCAGATGATGGTTTCCCATGAATTTTTCATCCTGAGGAAAATACAGAAATTGCACTCGTATATCTACAGACATTGGAAAATGTATTAGGCTTAGAGTTGAATGATCAGAAAGTGCAGATCTTTCCACAGCTGAAGACAGCCAGGACAAGTCTGGAGAGGTCTGAGAAGGGATGAGAAGAAAATAATGGTTCTAAAATGTTATCTCTTGGCGTAATGATGATTTATGATGCAGCTATACTATTTCAGACTAATATTAAAACATAGCCTATGGCATAAAATCTTAGGATTATTTATTTATTTTATTTATTTATTTTGACATTTGGCATAAAATCTTAGGATGGTAGAAGTTTCCATTCCTCATGAACGTACAGATAATTAAGAAGTACATCCTCCGTAAAATGATGTTTCTGATTAGGCATTTTCCCCACATTCATAAATCAAGTTATCTCTTTGAGTTCAGACTTTTTATGGGATGGGTCTCATCATAGATTTTATAGGAAAAAATAAACATTGATAGTGATATATCATGGCATAGGTATCCCTCACTTTACATGTTACCACAAAAATATCAGCACTTTAGGTCATGGTTACACCCTGGATCATTAAGGATAAATTTAGAATGATCTATTTTGAAGGAAACATGGGAACGCAAGAAGCATTTGGATGATATGAAAGTATGGGACCCAGGGAATTGGGAAAAGTGGGTCAAGACAAAACAATGGAAATGGGATGTGACTTCAATAGCAGAGGATTTGTAGAAATTAATATGGGGTTCAGGCAATTTTCAAGTGGATAACAATCCACTTTTTTGAATTAATGAGCTAAGAATGAAGAGTAGTTTATACAGCACATTTGTGATCATACAGCAAACAAAATCGTTGATTTGAATGAAGTGTTAGAAGATTTTCAAACTGATATGTTAATATAGTAGCAATATTTGCAAATAAAAATTGTACTTCAAGTTCATAAGGTAAGGGATGCTATATGACATGACCTTATTCTTGCATTGTTTCAAAAATGGAAGATAACTATTCAAAATTATAGGGAGTCTGAAGATTAGCTTATTTTATAAAGAGTCAAACAACATGACCTGAGAGGGATTAAAAGTCATCATAGGAAATTAGAATCAAATGTTGAATATGTTATTTGATAAGGTGCTATGGTGAAAGCTAATGAGAGTGCATGCACTTCTAGATATAGCAGCTTACCATGTTTAAACTAATATATGCATGGCATCATTCCCCGCTTAGATAATATAAACATGGTTCACCCCAACACACCTTCGTTGCTGAGCTTTTGCCTTGGAAGCAGATTATCTGCATGTGATATAGGTGTGCCCAGTCTTCACAGGTATGTAGGAAATAATAAACGGTGTTGCCTATTGGTCAGCTAGAATACAACTATCACAGATGAAAAAGGCAGGATTTTGGTTACTGGGGATAACCTCACACCCTCGAACGCTGAGCACACAGTGTATGTGTGGATAACAGCTGTGTGTTTAGCCTGTTAGAGTTTCTATTTAGACATTAGAAAGTGTATCCATTTTAGTGACAGAATCAATTTGTTAAGCTTGTCAGTAAATGTTCAAAGTGGACCCCTGTGGGGGTCGACAACAGGGTATTGAATTTTGGGTGGGCAATTTTCATTACATTGTTTATACACTTATGTATATGTGTGAGTGAGGAAAATATTTAGTAGCTGATTTAGGCATTGCTTTAGAATAAAGTAGGAAAACCTCTGTTCCCATCCCCTGGCTATCCCTAATTTTTCTACCTCAATTGTTATGGGATTTGTATGTAACAAGAAGAAGGGGTATTATGATTAACATCTGGACATCTGTGGAAATAAAAGTATAATCTAACTAGATAAATTTGAAGTACTTTTAGAGATGACATAACATATGTTAAAATTAAGTGAACTGGTTTGACAAATATACGTTTTATGTATGATTATGTGCATAACATAGAATTTAGAATTGTATGATGTATTTACTCAGATATGTTTTGTTTTTCTGTCATCTTTTTCTATTGCCTATTTAAAAAAGGTGATGTAATAAGCCATTAGGAAAGGGGTGGGGTTAGAAATATATATATATATATATATATATATATATATATATATATATATATATATATATATATATAAATAGATATATGTATATGGATCTATGTCACATGATCCAGTTTTCAGAAACTTGAAATTCATACGGATGAGATCATATGATCGAGTTTCCGAAAACTCAAACATAAAAAAAAAAACAAAAAAAAACCCCAGAAGAATCTACAATTTTTATGTTTATGCAGGGAGGCAAGCCCCCCTGCACCCCTCACACCCATGCAGATTATGTATGCCAAATACACTACAATGAAGAAAAGGGTAAATTTCCCGATTCTCCCTGTACCGCGATCTCCATTTAAAAGCTTTGAGTTTTCAAAAACTCGATCATATGGTGTTGACCATATGAAGTTCAAGTTTTTGAAAACTCGATCAACTGATAGGGATATATATATATATATATATATATATATATATATATATATATATATATATATATATATATATATATATATATCTATATCTATATATATATACATATATATATATATATATATATATATATATATATATATATATATATATATATATATATATATATATATATATATATATGTATATATATGTATATATATATATATATATATATATATATAGATATAAAATCTAGCCCTTGGCACCATGGCACCACCCCCTTTCTCAGGGGATTGGTTAACTGCTCTTCCACCTGATGCCTCCTAGATTCCAGCCCTTTAACTTGCTAGGCACAGAGCTATCTATCCCTCTTTATAACTGACTTCACTACCTGGAATCTGAAGAGAGGAAGAACGTGAACAAAAGAGTCTTTACTAACTGCTAGATCCAGGAAGAGACTTGGTATGAAGACCCCAGATTTGAACACCATATAACCACACTCTAGGACCAGAAGCATTCTCCCACTTACTGTGGCTACCCCACAGCAACCAGATATAGTTGTTCTAGCCACTTGTCTTGCATTTAACATAATTTCTGTAATTTGTAGTACAGTGAAAATTGTTATCCCAGGGTCTCACTCCACACTGCTGCATTCTTTATACAATAGGTACAAGTTTACCTATAGTCAAAGAAGACCTGACATACTTATTTTTATTAACGGTTTTGTATAGTCTGCAGTTCACCACATGGTGGATTTTTAGTTTGTGGGCACAAAAAGCCTATACAGAAGGTTCTGAGATCTCGAACTGGTCTTATATTTTTCTCCTACCTGTTCACATGCATGAGCTCTATACAAATGAGCATTGTGATTTGTTTCCACTAAAAGCTATTTCTCTGGAAGCATGCATTTTTCAGCAAATGGGAGTCACCTAGTGTGGCTCTAAGTGACTACTTCCCCTGTATATAAAAGAGGGTGTCCTCATCAAGAAGAAGAATGGGGACTGTTCACATTAGTCATGTGTATGACCCTCTTATAAGTAGGCATTGTAATCCTTTTTGCCAAATAAGAGAAGAATAGTCTTACATAATACATTTCAGAAGATATGGACCCCACAAAAGTAGGTGCACCCTCTCATATTACATATGAAGTAAGCATTGATAAAAACAAGTCAGAATGGAAAAAGTTCTGTAATAAAGCTTTCATAATTTGCTTCAAGAAATATGAGGCCCACAAAGGCATGCACAGCCTCTCGTGTTGCATGTAATACCAAACAGGGTAATAAAGTCTGGTGATAGCCTCATAAAATCAGGCATTTTTAATGATCAAATTGTAAACCCCCAGTTTATTAGATGGATCTGATGAAGCGCTGGTGAAAGTGTTTTCTTAAATATGGTTCTGTAGTGGTAGATCATGGTGTGTTGTCTTTTTTGTTTGTTAAAAATAAAAATGAAAAACTTTTAACTAAGAATGGGTTCCTTCCACAGCTGCTGAGCTGGTGAGCCCTCATTGGTTTTTCAGGAATATTCAAATAAGGGACAAACCTCTATGCTTTGGGATTGGGTCCTATTTTTCCATCTCCCAGATTTTCCTCTGATCAGCTGACCTGGACATCTTTATTCCTCCCACAGGGAGGGCATCAGAGAGAGATTGTCTCCTAGATCTGCTAGCTAAAGTGATTTTATCTGGGCTAATCCTTTGTACTCTTTTTATTCTGTATTACTGTGGATATTCATTTTATATCAGCATTTGTTTTTAGTTTTTTCAGTGGACTAGATCATGAGTCACATTATATGAATTACTGAATCTGACTGGTTTATAACAGTATTTAATAAAAGGATTTTATTTGAAAAAAATGTGCATGCTAGTAAGTGACAGGTGGTAAGGGGTATAGGAGAAAGGGAGGTTAAAATCCCCTTATAAACTCTGTGAGAACGGAAAGCCCTAGTTTTATATTGCATAGAGTATGACTGTGAGAAAGGAGCAGAGAGCACAGAAGTAAGAAGGGTACAGTGACTATGCAAGTGTTTTCTGACAATAAGAGAATAGATATCACACTTTGACTGAAGTAAATATGGGGAGAGGAGGAGCCAGAAACAACCCAGTGGACAAAATTGTGGCATCCTATACAGGGTTAAATCATTTCTAAATGAGATCACATGTGATTATTTACAGTTTGTCAAAAATAGTCAGGAATAAGTCGATATTGTAAGGATGAAAACTGACTGTGGTGCATGTTCTTTAAAATTCTTATTTTACATTCCATTATACTTCACCTATAGGGTTACTTTACAATCCATTCTACTTCACCCATAGGATTACTTTACAGTGGATTCTACTTCACCCATACGGTTACTTTACAGTGCATTCTACTTCACCCATAGGGTTACTTTACAGTGCATTATACTTAACCCATAGGGTTACTTTACAGTGCATTCTACCTCACCCATAGGGTTATGATACAATCCATTCTACTTCACCCATAGGATTACTTTACAGTGCATTATAATTCACCCATAGGGTTACTTTACAATCCATTATACCTCACCAATAGGATTACTTTACAGTCCATTATACAGGGTTACTTTACAATCCATTATACTTCACCCGTAGAGTTACTTTACAGTGCATTATACTTAACCCATAGGGTTACTTTACAGTGCATTATACTTAACCCATTGGGTTACTTTACAGTGCATTCTACTTCACCCATAGGGTTACTTTACAGTGCATTCTACTTCACCCATAGGGTTACTTTACAATCCATTATACTTTAACCATAGGGTTACTTTACAGTGCATTATACCTCACCCATAGCGTTACTTTACAGTCTATTATACAGGGTTACTTTACAATCCATTATACTTCACCCGTAGAGTTACTTTACAGTGCATTATACCTCACCCATAGGGTTACTTTACAGTGCATTATACTTAACCCATAGGATTACTTTACAGCGCATTATACTTAACCCATAGGGTTACTTTACAGTGCATTATACTTAACCCATAGGGTTACTTTACAGTGCATTCTACTTCACCCATAGGGTTACGATACAATCCATTCTACTTCACCCATAGGGTTACTTTACAATCCATTATACTTCACCCGTAGAGTTACTTTACAGTGCATTATACTTCACCCATAGGGTGACTCATTAGAAAAGCACAGTTTCTTTTGTCCTTAGTACCACACTGGGTACTGTCTGTGTTATCCTACTTCCTTCAGTCTGTTGTCCAGATTACCTGCTTGTGCACAGAAAGGAATGTGTAAAAGCAAGAAAATCATAGGACGACTTAAAATATGTGAACTTTCAGGCATGTACCTTTGATTACTTGAGTTATTTTCCGAATTTACGGTAAACTTGAAGAATGAAAGCACTACAAATGTGCAGCACCTCAGTTTTCAGACAGTCAAGAAGACGTTTATAGCATCTGTTAGTCCTTGCTATAGTAAAAGAAATAATAATTTTGTTGTAACCTAGGTTGTGATGACAAAAGTGCTGTTATTAGCACTTGAAAGAACCACAGCTATACTCTCTTGTTAAATATTAAGCAAAGAATATGCAACAAAGCACAAATTAATTCTGTAAATACTGCATACTGTGATGATTCAGCAGTAGCTTTTTTCTCTGAGCATCTGTCAATATCACAGTGGCATAGACAGAGACTAGAGAATGCCTGCAGCTGTCTGAACACGGTTTAAAAAGGATTACTCATCTAAAAACAAACTGCTTTTTGCGACTGCAGGTGGAAACCACTGGAATTTTACACTTTTCTTAATCATTTAGGGGCACATTTAGAGAGACATGCACTTTTTATTTGGAGTGTGTGAAGAGAAAATGGGGAATGGATGAGGAATTGCGGGGATAACTATAATACATTGATATAACAACATACCCATTTTCACCCACATTCTTAAAGCTGTTGTCACATTAAAGTCCTTAAATACAGTAATACATACACTGTTTTTTTAATAATAAGTTCACTGGCTTATGTCAGTTTGTTGGCTACTTATTAGGAAAAATAAAATTCACTTTCTTGAAGAGGCACTAGATTGATATGATCTTACTGGGCTTCAACATTAGCCTGTAGCAAAGATGGTTGTCTGTGGAAAATCTTTGCAAGCTTTTCCTCCTTTGTTAAGACTTATGTGAAGTAGTCAGACTGGGACAGAACTAATGTACCTTGTGGTCCATCTTCTTTCGCAGATTTATAGACATTGGAATGAATTAGTAAGACCTGCCAATCAAACACAGTAGCTTACCTCAGACTGATGCCTAGCAGATATTTGTCACAGCATACTGACAGAATTTGGAAGTTTCCAACTATTTCTTTAAGCACTTTTATTTATGAATGACTGAGCTGTGTACTTGGGATTTTTTTCTTTCCTCTTTTGGATAAGCAAACTTATATTTGCCTTCTTCCTTTCATAGTAATTGTCACTCAAACTGAAACCTTGAATAATCAAATTGACACACCCTCTCATTATAGCTAAACAAGCTACCTAGATAGAGTGTTTAATTTTGACATTACATATTTCCTTTAGCATGAAGTTCTGCTGTACCATTGCAACAGTTGCTATTCACAACTGTGTATTAAGAAAGAAAAAGAAAGCAAGCAAGAAAGAAAACAATCTCTGTCTTAATTTTTGCTTTTTCATTTTTGTATCAGTTTTAAACCGTGACAGGATTAGAGTCTGTGTCAGTACACAGATGGCTGTTAATTGGGTGATGCAGTGGGCAACAACGCCATGAACAGTGGAGCACATGGCAATGTAGCTGTTCTCATTGTGACACTGTCAGCAACAATTATCCATAATGTAAACATACCCCATATCTGCAGTGCAAAAGTGGTGGGAGGTGCTAGCAGTGAGGGAATAAAGTCACTGTCATCCTTTATCAGAACCGAATTATTTTAATATATTCTGCTTTTTTCAAGCATCTTTCTAAAAAAATGAAGCAAGCAGTGCAGTAAGAAAACCTACTGCATCCCAGCTGGAGCATTGTACATTTATACACTGGTGTTGTGCTGAAAGGCATTGGTTGGTGTAATATTCATTTAACCTGAATTTTACAGAATGACATAGACATATAATATACCAGCCAAAATATAGTAAAGGTTCTTAGCTTATTAACTACTTAACTACTTTGCGATATGAATTTCTATGTCCTTTATTTTAATTTCAGGTCTTTCAGTGATAAACTTGCATGTTTTTTTTTTTTTTTATAGGAATAAACATATCAACTTACTTTCCCTGCACGACTAAGCGGAGTATTCAAACTGCTTTTAAAAAAAATCTTTAACTAATAGTCTGCTCCATGGAGAAGGTTACAACAGTATGTATATTAAACAAAGCCTCATAACTTTCTGTGCCAGGAACTGTACAATTAGTTCCACAGAAAATTACTTAATGAATTCAGTCCTCAGCAATTAGCCAGAAAAGCAAATATTTTAAAAATAAATAATTGGACACTTTATCCTAATTATCAAACCACATATGTACAGCTAATAGTTTTGCAGAGTAGGAGATGGAGGTATGAAAGATACTTAGCAGAGAGAAACAGAGTACAATAGACTAGAGAGTCAATTATCCGAATGTCGATTATCTGAAACATCAGTTATCCAAACCCAGTCTTCCAAAGTTTTCGGATAGGAAAAATCATAAAGTCTGAAAATGTAAATGTTATATGTATTAGCTTGTGCATGTTTTTTGAACTTGTGGCCTGCTTGTGTGTGAAAAATATTCTTTATTGTCCTCTGGACTTGTTGAATGGTTGAAAAGTGTATTCCCTGAGTGCAGGAAAAACAAGATTTTAGAAGTTTTTTATACAGTTCAATGTATCTTTGATTATCCTTGATCCCAATTAGTTCAGATAATCGACTCTCTACTGTAGAATTGTGCAAAGTTTGGGACAGTAGGCAGGCTGACCTGCAGAGGTAGGGAAGGAGGCATGATGATGTTGAATGGGCAGATAGTAATCAAAAGGATTGAGAGGGAACAGAAGTAAAGAAAGATGTAAATAAAAACAGGGTGAGTGGGTGAATGGGGGCTTTATTAAAGGAATAGAGAAATAAGCCAGAGGGAGTAGTGACCTGTGAAGGTATTCTAATTGAATGTGCTTGCTTGAGGGTCACTTGAGATGCTATTTTAAAATAAACTGAACAATGTTATTCTATTATGCTCGAAGCATGTGCAGGAGGCCTTCTTCAAGATAATTTTTTTCTTTAGTTTGATAACTGGTTTATCAGTTTATTTTCAGTTTATAAGGACATTGTGGTCTACTCTTTCATTTCACTATAAATATCACCATTCATATATCCTATGACTAGGAAACAGCAACTGTTTAGATTTTTTTTTTCAGAACAGCTTACTGTTCACTTAAGTGAGCTTGAGTTTGTAGAATGTCTGTGGAACTGTTTAATGGGTTTGAAGTTCATTTCTGAATAAATATTTGACACTGGTGCTCAAAGGTATTATCTGAAGTGCCAAATTAAATAGTGAACCTACCACACACATACACACACACACACACACACACACACACATATCTATCATACAGGCATATGTGGCTTCATTGCAAACATGCATAATAGACACATTCAAACAAATGTCAATAAAAACAAGTTAAAGGCAGGATTTTAGCATCTTGAATCTTAATAGCTGACTAAATGCACACAGCCTTATTGACACTTATACAGTTTTACATAGATGTCTTATTCAGACTTCTTAGATTTCCAATAGCTTTTGAAATCCCTTGCATTTATCAGTCTTGCTAACTGAAAATCTTATCTAATGCATTTTTAATATGTTCGGCTAGGTCCACACACAGGGACAGTTACTTCTTTTTTCTCCCATTTTAATGCTCGCCTATGTGGGTACATTGAAATGAAGTATATAAATTGCAAGTCTAGCTTATTTACGGGTCTATATCAGTTCATCGAAATGTCTGAAATTCGAACACCATATGTTCGAACTTCAAACCACGAACTGCAAAAACATCGACGTCTTAAAACAACAATTTTTTTCCCGGGGAAAGAAATCGCTGTTCCAAGAAACACACGCAACACAAACACACCAAAACAACATCAATCCACACACATACACTCAAAATCTTACATCTAACTCTACACTAAAATGTACATACAATACTGCCTATCCACTTACCTTAACCCAAACCCTAACCCTAAGGTCCGTCACTATTGCGCACTCACCTGACCCATGCCCTAACTCTAACTCACCTATCCTGCCCTAACCCTAAAGTCTTTCACTATTGCACACCCACCTCACCCGCGCCCTAACCCTAACTCACCTAATCTGTGCCCTAACCCTAACATCCACACAATCGCACACTTACCTGAACCCAACCCGTAACTTCCCACCACAGTCCTGATACTCGCAAAGCCACAGAAACGGCCCACCAAATTATTTCGGGAAAGAATTCGGTGGGCCGCGTCTTCGTGATTACCAGTGTTCGAACTTTACAGTTCGAACATCTGGTATTCGATATTCAGCCATTTCGACAGACTGATATAAACCCCTTATTTACTACATGTTGTGTAAACATACGTACATAATGCACATGCAAATCATTTTTTGCTGCTTCCTGCTGTTTCATGTGGCTTTCTAATCCTTCTTAAGTTGTATATCATATGTAGTGGATGGGTAATACTATGTACTTGGAAACTTAACTATGCAGGAGTTACTTAGCCATTATCCCGTTACTTTATTCCATTTGCAGGTGCTGTACATATCTACAGTTGAAGCTCAAGCCATGACTTTTAATTTAAAGAGGTCTGAGTGAATGAAGGTGCTAAAAAATGCACATTTGTTATGTTTTGTAAAGCTTTGATGGCTCTGTACAATATGAAAAGACATACAGAAGTAATATCTAGAATGCATAATAGCAGAAGTGCCACTCAAGAATGCTGCTTTCTTTCTAGTTGTGGGTTAAATGCTTGTGACCACTCTCCACAGGGCCTTCTCAAAAACCTGTACTTCCTGTCTGCCTCTGGACCCTGTTCTGCTGTCTGCTAGAGATTTACTAAACATCTACATCAATGAATAATGTATTTTGTCCCGGTCCGTGATAGTTCCCTCAAGAGAATAAAAAGAATGTTTATGCTGTCAATGCCCTCCAAAGCTAAGTAGCATTTCTTCTTGGTTATAATTTCAAGCCTGTATGAAGCTATAGTTTAGTCAATGCTAATAAGAAACACACATGGTTTGTATTAATATTCAGTAGTGGTGTATTTTTTTTTGTCAAGAGTAACAGTGGGATATCCTTCCAAAAACATGCATGGATAATTTATTTAATAAAATGAACTGAGATTTGTTCACATTCCCAATTGAACCAAATCACATAAACAAGTCAGCTGACTGTCTGAGCATTTTTATTCTTTGTTCTACTAAGAACCGGATCCTTTTCTTCCTGCTTAGGGTTATTTGGCTCAGCTCACTAGTGCAGCTACAAGGTTACTGTTTGCTGCAGTGCAGACTGAACACCAGGATTTAAGTCACAAGGGTTGAACAGGTGATGCTATTCTTACATAAATGGGATTAAAAATACCGTCTTGTAACATGTTATAATCACTCACAACAATCAAATGACCAGTAGACTGGGGGGTTACATGTGTCATAATGGATTTTAGTATCTGTAGTTCTAGTTATATCTACTATTGCACGATCTCATGTCTACAATGTTCTAGGGCAAATGTCTTCACTCATATCCACTTGGCAGGGAGTCCATAGGATTTGAGCTGTTCGCGGTTTATAGCTCTGATTTATTGGAGTGACAGAACAGTAACTACAAGGCTCCTGGGAGACTTGAGAACTGGTTTGAGAAAGGCTAATTATAAGGATAAAACAAGCTAACTAAAAAGCAGATATTATACTTATTTTCTTGTAGTGAAGAGCTCTTGTATGATGTCACCTCTGATTTGGGAGAATGTCCACCAACATCAAATTATCAACAACTGATCTTCTGTGCCCTTCAGAGCTTACCTCACAATGCTGGAACTGCTGCAGTCCTTACTTGCTCACAATATAATCTAATTTATAAAAGTTTTTCTTCTACCAGCCATATGCACTCTTCTGAAGATCTGCAAGCATATATAATACTGGGCTATGGTGCAGGACAACACACAGAAAAGTAGAACACTTTTTATCAAGTTTTTATTCATTTTGATGTTTGTTATTTTCCATACAGGGTATTTGGGGTAGAACAATGCACCTTTAATGCAAATGAATGAACACAGAGTGAATAAAATGCTATCATGTGTTAAGGAAATGAACATGCAGTGAACTGTCTATATTCTTAATGCAGGTTATGCTGCAAACCGTCAAGTATCCTCTGTTTCTGGCAGTAGGGTTTAAATCTTTGTTTGCACCAGTATCAGTGGAGATGTCCTGAGAAACAGTCAGCAGGCTTAGCACACTCTTGCAAAAAGTTCCTGGATTTAAAAAGTGCATGACAACATACTGCTGGAAAAAATAATGAATATTTATTTCTCCATAGAACCTTGGCTAATTAGCCTTCTAGAGAAGCAGAAGTTATTTTACATTTCAGGCACTCTGTAGAAAACATAACCCTTGTTCATAAATTGATGGTGGTCAGAATTATTTTACAATGCAATATTTTACTTCCTAGAGGTTTAGTAATGAGGTATCCCACATCTAAGCCATGAAAAGTTATAAAGATCCACCCTTTTTCCTGTCCAGACAGGGACACCAGTAATTACTCCACATCTGTGAACTGCTTTTGTGTTGGTGGTCCACTTCATGTGATGGGCATGTCCACTGCAGTGTCTCATGCCTTGTTTTTAGTATACAATATCACATCAGTTACCCTTTATCATACCAGTTGTAGAGCCATATTATGGCTTCCCAGTGCACTGATGTACTACACCACTCCCTACAGCACCTGTAATAAATATCTTCCATGTAACTTTTGGCCACTATGCACATGCCAGGTGTGTGGATGACCTGCAGTAGTACCTCAGTTTCCTGGGGGTGAATTTTTCCAGCTGTTGCTTCTCTTGGTGGTCCAGGGTGCATGGATGTCCCATAGTATGTATGCGTGTGTTCTTTTATGCTGTGACCATTCCTGTCCTGTCCTATACAGACTGCAGCCCTTTCTACATTAGAGTATTGAACCCTTGTATTGTTCCTCACACTCTGTCCCCTCCACAGTATGTTTTGCCATGCCTCACCCTATGTATTGGGTCCTGTGAGGCTTGTCTTGCTCTTAGTACACGTAGTCCATGCTGTGCCTACCCCACAGCTGGACATGATGGTGTTATGCCATGTTGCTGTGCCTCCACACCCACTTAGGTCACTTCTTTTATGTCCTTGTTATCACCTTCTGTCATGTCATGGGTTTGAGTAAAGTGCAAGGGTACATTACCAGGTGACTTGTTTTCTCTCACTATGCCTATCTCAAAGTCTAGTGTCTTATTTTACAAAGTAATAATTCCACAGCTGGCCTCATTCAATTTCCACTTTATATCATGCTAATAAGGGTCTCATATCATGGAATCATATCATTAATGAGGGAATTTAGTGCAGTCAATTCTGAATACACCACCCACTCTAAGTGGCACTGCCCTGCAAATCCCTGCTCAAAATGAACTAGGGACACCTGCACAGTATGCTAAGCCATGTAGACTATGAAGCACAGGCCATGGTTTTGCACTCCTGTGGATTTCAGTCATGCTTGCCTGCCTTTCATGTGACACTGGGCACTCTGATCACATGCACACTGTTAGTGCAGCCCCCAACCCCCCTTGCACCTTCCTCACACTACTTCTCCCCATAATACAGCTCCACTAATTTACTATGCAGTCCTTTATTAAGACTACAGATGCTATACAATTACTAATTCATACCCAAGTAACTACAAGCCACATCATTCTATGGGATGTTATTTACTTAGTGCTGCATAGACACAAATCTCTTCTTTATGAATCCCAGTTTTTGTATACCAGCCTCATTTATCCTTATACTTTTCCATCCAGCTATCAATGCAGGACTTTTTTTATTTTCTACCCAGAAGGTCCTGTGTAGAAAAAAAGTCCTACCACTTATTTCTAGTTTGCTTTTAAGATGATAAATTATTCCTCCTTCATTCTATTTTCTTCTGCTATGTATGTATGCTAATATACTGTTGTATGCATGTGATTTACTTTGTGAGGTCCGCACTCTTACTTATGTGTTACTTTCTTTATTTTCTGAGTTCATTGTATGCACACTTTGTGTTATTTCCATATTTTAATGATTTGTCTTTGTGACTTTTTGTATTGGGCTGTCAATCCATTTACTAGATCACACGTAATTAAATATACCATTTATCTGGTGGGTAATTGGGTAAAAATAAAAATATGGACGGTAGCAAGTGTGCAGTCACAAAGTAAATTTATTTGAAGCACTTTTCTTCAGCTCCAAAAGCTGACTTCATCAGAAACACTATCAATTAGTACAAACACATTATATATGTATAAAGACCAATTAATTAACCCTAATTTAAAGAAACAGAGCATATTCATGTCCTAACTATAAAAATGAAATACATTTCCAAAAGAGTCAATCATATTGACTTCCAAAAACTAACTGATGTTGATTGTATCAATAACAAACTTAAATTATTTGATGCTTGCCTAGTAAAATTAAAAAAGTTGCAGCTTGAAATCTCATACTTTCATGAGTGCCTTAATTGGAAGGTAGTACCTAAAGTGTTGAGGCATGTCTCGTCTCATACCCTACTGGTTTGGAGACCGGTTCAGCCTTCCATTTGGACTTAATTAACCTGTTTGACCGCCAAGGAAATCATTATCAAACATTATAGTTTATGGGTGGAAGATTTATCCCAATATGTGACTGGACTGGATGAATATATACAAGCTCACTACGAGTTTGGAAGATACAAATATGAATACGAGCGTGTATTCACTAGTATCGACCAATACATGCTCAAATTGAAAGCTAATAAAATAAAAAAACTGGATAGAGACAGTAAGGCGTATAGTTCGGGAACTGCTTACCCTACTCCACCATTAGCACAGGTTTGGAGTAAAGGGAATGTCCACCCTAAACAATCACATCAATTCAATAGTCACCAGAGTGAAATTCCAACTGAAAGTGGCAACAATATATATGATGTTGACCTTCCTAAAACTACCCATGGGTCTGGTGCCTCTGATTTTCAAGTGGATGGAGTGAGAAGGACTCCCTGGTGTAACAGGTTACGTAGTGCTCATATAGAAAATAATCTACTCCAGCAACATCAGAATTTTCAGTATGGCCCCTCCACAGGGGCCAGGCCAAAACAGAAAAATTTTCAACAGCCCCACTTCAAGGCCAAACGGACATACAACAAACACAAGAATTAACTACCCAATTAAGATCCGAGGTTCTATTGAATATCAGTGTTAATGAAGGTGAGGAATCACCCACTTCGGGCTTGTATTTAAATTGTCATAGTGTTCCAGATTCCGATACCGAGTTACTTGGACACGAAAAGGACTGTACAAATTTACCTGTGATCATCTTGAATAAAGGAGGGGACTTTAAATTGTACAATTTTAGTAATACCCAGTTTAGTACTGAAATGGTTGACTTTTTATCGAAGGGTTTGACATTTATACCATCTAAACCATGGAATATAGTGGACACTATTTTGGACATTAAATCCTACACTAGAAAACTCAATTTTAATGTGTTAATGGGTAATGTCTTCAATATGGACCACAGTGACAGGTTTCATGTTCCAAGCACCTATAATCCCCCTTTACACCCTGCATTTGAATTGTTTGAAAAATGTTGTGAATTAGATGTCTGACATGCTAACATGATCAAGATTAGGGGTAATTATACTACTAACACCAGTAAGGAAGAACGTGACTGTCTACAGTTTATCTGTTCTCAGGGTCTACAGTTTTGTAAGCCCGACAAAGGTGGGGGACTGGTGGTCTTTAGTTTGTCCGACTACCAACACCGGATAAATGGGCTACTCAATAGTGAAGCTTAAACTCCTAGTACTCGATCTTAGGTAAATAAAGCTTATAACATCATCAGGGATTGTATAGAGGATTTATTTATTGAGGGGAATAGTGACCAAAAGATTTACAACTACATAAAAACTATGTTTCCTAGATATCCATGTATTTTTGGTATCCCCAAAATTCACAAGAGCATAGAGAATCCACTTTTGAGAACCCTAGTGGACAGTAGAGGATCACCAACTTATTCATGTGCAAAAGTTGTAGATGCTATCCTGCAAAAATACTTAATAAATGAGTCTCAAATTTGTAAAGACTCTTGGTCATTTTTAGACAGGATAGGATCATTGGAGTTTAATGCGAATTACAACTTTCTCACTGTACACGTGAGAGACTTGTACACCAGCATACCCCATGATATAGCATTGGAATGGGTGGCCCTCATGCTGGTGAAACACAATATAACCACTAGAGAAATCAATTTGGTTTCAGTACTTATAGATTTAGTACTTTCTAACGACTATTTTATGTTCCATAATGAATTCTTCTTGCAAAAGGTAGGAGTAGCTATGGGGTCCCCCTGTGGGGGTAGCATAGCAAACTTAGTAATGGCATACTGGGAATCAGAGTATGTTTTCAAGGGTGACAGGTTTTCTGACACATTCATATTTTACACCAGATTTTTGGATGATATCTTCATTCTCTTTAACGGAAATGAAGGTGACAGTGAACTAGTCCTGGATTACCTTAATAACACTACGGATTTCCTCCAATTTACGTCTACATTTAATTGCAACACTATTGCATATTTAGACATTTGCCTAAACAAGAACTATGTTTTGAACACCTTTACAGCTAGGATATACAGGAAAAACACATACTCCAACACTTTTCTTCACTATACCACCAGTCACCCCTTCCATCAAAAGAAATCGGTCATCAAGGGGCAACTAGTAAGAGCACCTAGGATGGTCAGCTTGGAAGATGAGTTCCTTGATGAGTGTGGAGTAATTAAGAACATGTTCCTTCACAGAGGGTACCCCGAATCTCTTTTAGACATGCTTATCCAGGAGGTGACGGAGAAAAGACGTAACAATGTATATGTGCCACTTTTAAGTGTCAAACCCATTGAGTCACCCATAAGTTCAAGAATCAACCTGGAGGAAAATGAGAATATAAATGTCAACAAAGATGTAACTCAAAATACAGGCTATATGGGTATAAATATCCCCACTAACTTTATTACTACTTTTAGTATACACAGTAACCATTGTTTAGCCATTTTGAGAAAAAACTGGGACCTATTTAAGATGTATCCAGATATTCATCAGAAGATAGGTGAAGGTCCTAGAGTGACCTTTAGGAAAGGGAAAAATCTCAAATCACTACTAGAAAAGCAGGATATGGTAGTGGTAAGGAATCCGGGCATGTTCAAATGCCTGAATTGTAATTATTGTAAATTTGTGGATGAAACTAATTCCTTTCAAGTCAATAGTACAACGTATAGACTGAAGGGTAGATATAATTGTAATTCCACTTTTGTCACATATTTAGCAAGGTGCACATCCTGTGTAGTGTATTATATAGGTAAAACAGAGAGAAGACTATGGGACAGGATGTATGAACACCTTTATGCTATAAAGAAGTGTAAATTTGAAAATGCATTAGCAAAACATATATCCTGTTATAAGGATCATTGTTTCAAATTTATGGTTATAGATCAAGTTAAAGTTGACATCAGGGGAGGCCCAAGACCTCTCAAACTTGAGGAACTTGAGTTAGCCTGGCAGGTGAGACTGAATGCATACAGCTCCCCAGGGCTGAATGACTCTTGTTCGATTAGTAGTGTGTTGAAATTAAATAGCCTAAAGAGGTGAATAAATATGAGTATATAAAGTAACATCAAGTAAAAAGCACAATTTCAGTTACTATCATATATATTATATATATTCCAAACTCTCCATATAATAGTATGGTCCTATTAAGTAGGTGGAAATTTCCCCTTAAATGGTTCTGTGTCTCGGTGTCTCATCTTATTTAATCTTATTCAACATGATTTTACATTTAATTTTAATACTCAGTTTTAAATCTAACTTCAGTTAGTTTTTGGAAGTCAATATGACTGACTCTTTTGGAAATGTATTTAATTTTTATAGTTAGGACATGAATATGCTCTGTTTCTTTAAATTAGGGTTAACTAATTGGTCTTTATGCATATATAATGTGTTTGTACTAATTGATAGTGTTTCTGAAGAAGTCAGCTGTTGGAGCTGATGAAAAGCTCTTCAAATAAATTTACTTTGTGACTGCACACTTGCTACCGCCCGTATTTTTGTTTTTATAGTTGTTTTGCCAGTTTGTGTTTCTTGGGTAATTGGGTAAGCTAGAACCACAATCATAAATTATTATGTTACTGATACTTACTGCATAATGGTGATTGTTTTATTGCAAACATACTTACATAACATCCTGTCTTAAATGCAGGTATTATTAGTATTTATTTATTTGTCTATCAATGTATTTATTTATTTTTCAGTCAGTGATACAAATTATTAAATCAATCCACCCTCCATACTTTTTTATAATAGGTTCAGACAGTATATTTGTGATATAACATTGCCAGACTTTTTTGGTGCTGAGCAGGCAAACTAGAATCTCTAGTATATATTTAAATAGTATATATTAATATAGCTATATCTGGAGACTTACAATAGTAGATGCATGTTAGAAGCTACGCTGGTGCAGCGGTAGTGTTGTTGCCTCCCAGCGAGAGGTTCTCCTGTTTAATTCTTGGCTGGAGCACCTTCTGTGTGGAGTCTGCATGTCCTCCCTGTGGTTGAGTGGCAGTCAAAAGATGTGTGAATGGGTGTGCCTTTGTTGAAGGCTGGGTGTCAGGCTAGCACCTTGGCACCATAAAAATCAGCTGCCAATCATTAGCAGGCTGGAGTTCTGCTGTGGCAACCCCTAACTGGGAAAAGACAAACAACAGTAGTAGATGTATGTTCAGTTATGGAAACTGACTGAAAACATCTGAATAAATTAATACTCTTGCTATGAAACAAAATTACTGGAGAGATAGAGTGGAACAGAAAACATGAGTAGAATATATTATCACTTTAAAGCTCTGAAGCTTATTTTCGTCTCAGATCACTTGCTCAAATGCATCAGATCTTCACACCCATCCCAAAGCAATTTTTAAATATATTGCATATTCCATTTTTTTCAGAGTCTGTCTGTTTGCCTGTTTTAATTAGGGCATAGATGCCCTCAGTGGTGGCTGGTGATTTCAAAGCAAGGTGTGGGCTGTAGGAAGCAAGTAACTTGGTGAGGCTAACTAGACTGAGGGAATGATTATATTATAATGGTCAACATTGACCATGGTTACTATTTTACATAAATAACTGATTGTACACTACTGTATATGCTAAATAGTTTAGCAATAATCTTCCTATTTAAAATACCCAATTTTGGTTGAGGAAAAGTTAATTTCCAACATACAGAGGTTGTTGAATGGGTTCCATTGTAATACCTCAAACGTCAACACACATTTAAGCGCAAAAAACTGTTTGATCCTGACTGTACAAAACTGCTCTTGAGTACATCAAACTTTTAACTGCCTTTCAAGCAGTTTCAAACATTCTACTTGTGTGTTGTAAGGTGAATAAATAAGTTTGTTGTCTCTTGGAAAAATTGCATTACCCCTTCCCCCCTTATTTCATTTCGGAGAATGCCTTTTAACTGTCAGTTAGCATAAGAAATGAATGGTATGAACTGTTAGCAAGCTGCTTTACATGGTAAAGTTTGATTCACATAGATTCTATTTGCCTACTGCATGGCTTTGAACAAATCACTTTACCAGACAGTGATTTGGGGTAATTGGGGATATAGCTCTCAACCTTCCATTTCCAAAATTATAAACATTCATAATGTGCAACAAATGGGCAAAATAAATCATATTTACTAACAGTGGAATATCAACTTCAGCTAGCTTATAGGATGGTTAAAATGTGATATTTTACTTATAGAATAGTTCTTTTAATGAAATAATATGATTCAGTTCTATTCACCATGGATATCAGTTAAAAATTTGCTAACACTGAATGTGTAACAGACCCTTTCTGTGTGGACCTCTGAAGAACATAAACTTTTTAAGGCCCCAAATGAGGAAAATTCTTCATAATGAGGTACAATTCAGAGGTATGATTGGGAAATTAGGCTAAGCCCCTCAATTTTCTCCTTGACCAGGTGCTTAGTAAGTGCCTATCAATACAGTAAAGGTTAATTTGAAGTGGATCAATCTGCATAAACAAAACCAATCAGGAATCCATGACTGAAAACTATGCAAACAATAGCACCAGCAATGTAGCATTACAGTACACATTCTAAGTGGCAAGATGATTGCGGGCTAGTGCTGTCTATTTCCATGTGGCTTATTACAGATCTGTTTATCTGGTTGGATTACTTTTGCTTGCCCTTGGTCCTTCATTTCTATATATTACTGAGCTTTAGGCTTTTGGGTGACCATGGTGGTGCAGCAGTTAGCATTGTTCTCCAGTTCGATCCTTGGCTGGGGTGCCTTCTGTGTGGAGTCTGCATGTCCTCACCATGGTCGTGTGGGTTTCCTATTAAAGACATGCTGTAGGTGGATTGGACACTCTAAATTGACCTGTGGCATATGTGTGTGCCTCCTGTGAAAGGTTGGGCTCTGGGCTGGCACCTTGACACTGTAAAACTCCACTGCCAACCATGAGTGGACATGTGATCTGCTGTGGTGACCCCTAACTGGAAGGAGAAGACTGAGCCTTAGGTTCATTGTTGGCCATTTTAGTTGCTTGGATCAAGATTACTTCTGTGAAGACATTTTAAATGAAAATAAGATGTTCTGATAGCCTGTACATCAGCAAAGTAAGCAGCAATATTGTACTTATTTTATTATAATTTTCTGTCAGAATTGTTTTAAAGTATTTTGTTGTAGGGACATTATTTTGTTCTTTAATTGCAACTAGTGGGCCTGTAATCCTGTGGGGTACATGGTTATGTGTCTGATTTCTTCTCTGGCTTGTCACAGTTCTATTGGATTTCCCCAACTCTCTCACCTGGAGCTTGATGGGGTTTTAAAAGTGAGTGTATCTGTTTTCTGCCCCTTATGGTAATTTGACTACTTTCATTGCTGTTGTCAGTAAGCACAAAAATGTTAGTTGTATAAGCTATTTTAGTATGTTTCCCTCCCACTGTGTGCTGTAGAGCCATAATACTGAGTGTCCAGCAAGCCAACCAGTATTGCTCTTTGTTTAACTTTTCTTAATATAAAAAGTCTCTGGAAACTCTTTTCAGTCTTATTTCATTTGCTTATACTGCTAGGAACTAGTAGATCAAACTGGGAGATCCCCCTCACCCCTATACTGCTAAAGTTCAAGTTAACTGACTTCTTATCTTCCTGCCTGCTTAGAGCACAGTGTACTACCTAGAAGGTTTACCTTTATTTTCATGTATCTTTTAAAATCTGCTCATCCTAGTTTTCTAATATGTAGATCATATTTGACTAGCTGCTTTCCTAGAAACTCCTAGTGTAATTACTTCTGTATTGAGTTACTGAAATAGTTCTGCACTTATTTTGGCATTTATTGTGATCTGAGTCTGAACTGTGATGGTATAAAATCTACTGAGAATAGAGAAAGTACTAAGCCATTTCCAGGCCTCTGCCTGTTTGTAGAACCTTGTATTTTGCAGATTTCCTATTAGTCAGTGGGATCTTTGAATTTTCTCTTCCATTTTTCTCTGCTATCATAAGTTGCCTGTATATACAAGGTGCTGCTCTTCGTTCAGCCATTTTACTTGTGCACTGTATAGATGTAGGCACTTAGAACCAACTTTGACTCTATATATCTTACTCAAGAAAATCTAGATGTACTTAATAGCCAGTAATTAACTGAACTGACTCATTCATCTTCATGCATACACTTATATAGTTTGTCACAGACAGATAGTACTTCAGATAGGCGACTCCTATTCTTTTAGGTGCTACTGTCCCTCCAGCCAACAGCAGCAAGCAACTGGAAACATGAATCTGCACTTTCCAACTGCCTATGCAGCCAGTTTGGTTTAATGGGTATCCTGAGGCAATGTAGCAATTGCCTCAGGTTTACTGACCACCATATACTACTTAAGCAATCTACCACAGTGTGTGAGAGATGCAGTTATATAATGTTATAGAAGGGAAAGTTCTCACACGAAGATGCTACAAATAAAGTTAAGAGCACCACACAACTGCATACTAAATTAATCTGAAACACCTCAAACCAAACACACAGACCAACATATGCTGAGGCTCTAAGAAGTAACCTACCTGAACCACAGCAGCCTCCCAAATGTAACTCAAGAAATAAGTACCCTCAGCAGTCTCACTTATACTGGACATAATAAGGCTTTGCTGCGATGGTGGCTGCCAAAAAAATCATTTAGTAGAAAATATAAATCAAAGTCTAAACCAAACGTACTAGAAATAGTGGTTATATTAACAGAGTTAAAACAGTGGAAATAGGATCTTTAGAAAAGGGTAGGAGCAAATTACATCACAAGTGGCACCCACCGTGAAACATACATCTATGGGTAACCACAAGAACACACTGCTGAAGTGAAGTCTCACGAACAGTATCCAATACTTTATTGTATAACAACCAACATAAAACACTTAACGAATCACAGTGTTTTTCATCTATTCACACAGACTTCATCAGACCATTTGGATACATCTATGGGTCAGACAGACTTAGTCTAAATGCCCAAAAGGCAGACCACCACACATACTAATATCCTTGTCATAGGTGACTCCATAGTGAGACACACCAATGCACCACTCACCTGGGTGTTCAAGCAGGGGCTCGTGTTGAGTTGTCTGTCAGAGGCAAGGATTCATCACAACACACAAGCACCCAGGTCCCTGCACCACATCTATGTATATGGCACAGTCAGTGTACATGTGCATGTACCTCCCTGGACTATATGAAGAAAGGCATGATGGCATTCTCAGACTGTGTGCTTGAGTCAGGCATGAACCCATCCTTGAGCAGTATTCTACCATCACCAAGAATGATGCAACAATATGCTCAAAAGATAATTGACTTTAACAACTGGCTTAGATTCTGGTATCATTCTAAGGGGGTACAATATATATCAGCCTGAAAAGAGATGGTAGGTAATCCAAACTGCTTTTCCAGGGATGGTCTACTCTGCACATCCCTCTCCCAAGGCTTCCGTATATTGGCTAAAACTTTGCCCACTCCTATGGTAACTGGTTTAGGCAATGTTAGCCACTAAGAATTTCCAGCATAACTGAACAGAATTACGAAAACACGACAGTACTGCTACTCAGTGCTGGAAGCCTTTACAAAAATTCACACCCTATAAGCACAGCTTAGACTGGAAAACATACATATATGCATCATCACAGGGCAGCTTCAATGCATATCATTTGTGCAGGCCCATCACATTACAATAAGTGCTAAAGGTGGAGGTGTCTAAATATTCTTGAAAAGCATCCCACAAGACAATGTCTTGGAATTCCTCCATGCCTAACTTCCGGTAAACAAAATCCTTTACCACATCTGTGCCCCCATGTCCCATAACTCCTACCTAACCAGTATAGAGTCCCTATGTATTAAGCCAAACAACACTCTACTAGGAGACTTCAACCATCCCACCATTATCTGGGAGACTTATACTAGACATAGTAAGGCTTTGCTGTGATAGTGGCTGCCAAAAAATCATTTAGTAGAAAATGTAAATCAGTCTAAACCAACCATACTAGAAATACTGAATATATTAACAGAGTTAAAAGCAGGACTGCAGCCCTTCCACCTAAAAAAAATAAAAAATAGAACAGAGAAACACAAAATCAAAAACTGTAAAATTCCCAGAAGTGTACACATGCGCACACACTCTCGGACTGCTTTCTCAGCAGTCTAGATAGGGAGAAAGGCATCTCAGCCCCAAGATGCCCAGCAGTCTGTGCGGCGGTGACATCACGAAACGGAGGCACTCTGGACTGCAGCAGTTGCAGGCAGGACCAATCACAGATTTGGTCTGCAAGGAATACTTTGGGATGGACCAATCACACAAGGAATACTGACTGTTTGGATATCAGTGGCAACAGAGCAGTTATTTGGCTCATCGGCAAAGTAGATAGGGGAGTAGTTATTTAGCTCATCGGTGGGGCTGTTCAGATATCTGTTACAATTTAAGCAGGAGGTGTATGTGTGTGTGTGTGTGTGTGTGTGTGTGTGTGTGTGTGTGTGTGTGTGTGTGTGTGTGTGTATGTGTAAAATGCCCCAGTTGCTATATACTGGTGGCTAGAGAATACTTCAGGCTTGAGCCCTGTACCTTGTATGCAGGTATTAAGGCTTGAGCCCTGTACCTTGCATGCAGGTATTAAGGGCCTGAATTCCCTACCCATCACCATTTGTAAAAAATTTGCAGATTTTTGCCTCATATTTGATCTGTTCTGTTCCTCATAATATCTGTGGTTTCTAAATGTTTAAATGTTTGATGGGGCAGTGGTAGTATTATTGCCTCACAGCTGTAGGTTTTCAGGTTTGATTCTTGGCTGGGTTGCCTTCTGTGTGGGGTCTGCATCTTCTCCCTGTGTTTGTGTGGGTTTGCTTTTGTGTCCTCCCATGTTACAAAGACATGCCTGCATTATTTCTTTCTGGGCCTCTGATGAAAATTATTTTTTTGTTCCAAGTCAGACTGTCCTGGTTAACAAATGTTAAATAAAATTGACAGGCATTTGAATTTCAGACTTCAGGTTTCTGAATGTTGAATTCTGTACATATTTGATGGTGCAGTGGTAGCATTGCTGCCTCACAGCTATAGGTTTTCTGGTTTGATTCTTGGCTCAGGTGCCTTCTGTGTGAAGTCTGCATCTTCTCCCTGTGTTTGTGTGGATTTGCTCTGGTGTTCTGCCATTTTACAAAGACGTGTGTCTGCAGTATTTCTCCCTGGGCCTCTGCTAAAAATTGTTTTTGTTCCATCAGAAATAAAATTGACAGGCATTTGAATTTCAGACTTCATATTCTTCAGAAAATACATAGTAACACAACCTTTTATTCTAGCAACTTTCTAAGTTTATAAGATGAATATTTGAAATTTGCCCCTATTTTTGGGACTGTATTCCCCCATTATTGGCTTCATCCAGGTTTTTTGTGCTAAGGTTTACAGCTATGGCAAGAACTGAATTCACTGAATATGTTTGAGGGCTGTGTTCCCTCATTACTGGGTTTGTCCAGGTGTTTTGTACTAAGAGATTGACAGCTATGGTGAGAATTGAGTTCACTAAATGATAGCCATTTAAGTTTCAGTCTTCCTCTCTTTCACAAAGCAGCTGATTTGGCATAGTGGTATGTTGCTCTGACTGTTTTGCACAAGGACCTTGGCAGTAAAATGTATGGTGGTAACACAGCATTTCTCTTTTACAAAGCAGCTGATTTGGAGTAGTGGTATGCTGCTCTGACTGTTTTGGACAGGGACCTTGGCAGTAAAATGTATGGTGGTAACACAGCATTTTATTCTAGCAACTTTCCAAGATTATACACGCAATGTTTAATGTGTCCCTGGTTTTTGGGCTTTTGCCCCCCCCCCCATAAATTTTGGCTTTTTTTCCCAGATTTCTTGTGCTGCGAATTTGAGATGCAGTTGAGTATTGAGTAGATTTAACAAGGAACTGAGAGCTGCAGGGGAAGAGAAGTTTAGTGCTGCTTATGCTAAGATGGCTTGTATTGTTAATAGCCCAACAGGTTGTATACTTGCTTTTGATGCAGAAGTCTGTGGGTTCTGCTCCCACAAGGGGTGGATGCTGCCATACTGAGAATGTCCTCCTTGGTGAAGATACTAACAATGAGCCTGTTATCAGTTTGCCATCCATTTCCTCTTGCTTATCATTTTTTTAATGTAATATAGGCAATTTATTCCTCAGGGGCAACAGACACTTTATTTTTCGATGAAACCATGAAATATAAAGGTGTTTGCTAGCAGCAACCTCTTCATTAGTTACAGATTTCTTTAATGTGGAATTATTTAGATGACTTTTACTTCTTCAGAGATTGTGCATATTTACTGATAATTGACTGTAGAATTGTGCATATTTACTGATAATGGACTGTAGAATTGTGCATATTTACTGATAATGGACTGTAGAATTGTGCATATTTACTGATAATGGTGGACTGTAGAATTGTGCATATTTACCGATAATGGTGGACTGTAGAAGTCTGAGTAGACTTTTATGATGGAAATGTTCTGAACTGGGCAGTTTTGTCATGCATGCGTTTTGTTTCATTGCTTACTGGAAAAATGTTCAAAACAAATTTAAAATGCCCTCTAACAACTGTACTGTATTGTACAAGGAATATAATTTAGTACAATCAGGAAGGTGTATCAAACAGCACATGTATGTTTCATATGCAAGGGGCCTATGATTTGAAAACAGCCCAAAATTAATCTTTATCTGCCACTGGCAAAATGTATTTTCCTTGAATGTGGATTTCAATGCTGTTTCAATGAATGTGAGTTTCAAGGGCAGAGAAGTTTTAATGCTAAGTCTGTTTTCATTGTGAGACTGCATTGCTTTGTTTAGCAGATGTCTTAGTGTTTTTTCTGTAAAATGCAAAATAAAACTTTCAAATGAAGTCCAAATCATCATAGAAGTAAAGCAGTATGCACATTAGTGTTTATGGTAAATGGAGTGACATAGCCAAGTAATGGATCACTGGAATGGCTGCAGAGGCTCCATTTGACCATGATTTTGTGACGGGGAAGGGCAGCAAACTCAGACAGGCCCAGCTGAACTATACCTCCCAACTGTCCCGATTTTCAAAGAATGAATAGATTTTTGCTTCTTATTTTTGGTTTGTTCCTCATAAAATTTGTAGTTTTCTGGCAAATCATTTAGGAATTAAGTCACTAAATAATGATACACTGAGTTTTAGACTTCATACTGTCTTTCGGCTTTCCTGGTTAGGGGTCGCCACAGTGGAACTCCGGTCCACTAATGATTGGCAGTAGATTTTTACGGGCTGACTTGCCGGGCCTAATGCACAACCTTCAATGAAGGAACGCCCATTCACGCATGTCGACACACAGAAGACGCTCTAACTGAGAATCGAACGTGCAATGTCTAACTGTGAGGTGACAATGCTACCGCAGCACCACCACCGCAGTGAGTTTCAGACTTCATAACCTTCAGAAAAATGCCTGCTAAAGTAAGACCTGTCATTCTATCAACTGTCTCAGTTTATACAAGAGGAATTTTTAGTACTGTTTATATGTTTCCCCATTATATTTGGCCTTGTCCAGATTTATTGCATTAACAGGTTGAGAGGTACATGCAAATAAATTGCTTTATGAAATTAGGCATAGCCAACCTCTCAACTGTCCCTGATTTTGGCTCAAAATGTTGCTATTCCCCCTAATAATCCCTCCGTAAAATAGCAATTTCGGAAGAAAACATGGAGGGTTTACAATTAAGAAATAACTGTAATAATCAAAGTTATAGATTACTTTTATTTCAGAAATGCATGTAGATTCTTTTATTTTGTCAGCTGCTTAAGTTAGCAGTACTAATATTAAAGTGTCCCTTCTTTGACAGATTCACAGCTGTATTGTGTAGCTATTTTATAGTTTTGCATTACATTTTTGGTCCATTTTGCATAGAATTTTGTTTTTTTAGCAAATTAGTAACAAATCATTAAAGACTGAAGTTAGAAAATAATGACAGACATTTGAATTTCAGATTTCATACCCTTCAGAAAATTCATACTAATGCAAGACCTATTCTATTATCTTTCTAAGTTTATAAGAGCAATATTTAAAAATTGGCCTTATTTTTGGGCCTTTGTCCCACTTCTATGTATGGCTTTGTCCAGATTTCTTGCTCTGAGGTTGAGAGGTATGACAAATGTGTCAGGGCCATCACAGTCAGCCAGAGATATTTCAAATTGTGACATACTTGTTGCACCCCACTCCCCCATGTAGTGACTCTGGATGTGTCCAGGCAAGGCAAGTAGTAGTTATGCAGTGTAAATGTGCAGAGTGTCCCCCATCTAAGGTAGACACAAGTACTATAGTGGCTTTTCATCTGTCCTTGATTTTGCAGAATGGTCTGGTTTCTGTCATATTTTTGTACTGTTGATTTTTGCTTATTACTCAGAAAGTGCCCGTTGCTCTGTGTTTAAGTAGCAATGCTTTAATGACCATAAGGTAAGCTTGTCTGAGATCGTAAGATGCAAGTAAGCTTTAATAAGCATACTGTTAAAGAATTGCCAACATTGAAATCCTTTCTGTTGTTGCCATGCAGAGAATACTTAACTAGATAATGTATAAGCCTTGAGTATTGAAGGACAGGATTGCATTATTTTAAAACACCCATTACACTTGTTGGAGTCTTCCAGTCATCTCTACAGGCTTTACCCATAAACTAAACAGAATGCCAATCATGTGTGGTCCATAACTTGTACAGTAATCCTTTAAGCAATGTATCTTGAGCTTGTTTCTTGTTTGCTTTTCATTTTTTTACTTTGATCATGTTTTCCCCATGAAACAAATAGATAGTTGTTAGGCAGCAGGTCTTTTTTGGATAAGAAACATTTTTACAAGTGGGGGCATCACAGAGATTTCTACTTTCAGCATGTTACTTGGTACTTTAATAAAGCTGAATATAAATTATAATTAGAACTGCAGTGCAAGGAGAAGTGGTTTGAGTTGAGTGCTGCTTGTTTTTCTTATACTTGATTTTGACTGGCATTCCAGTAATGTATTTAAAAAGTAATTTATTTTTTCATGCCTCACAACCTTTTGTTTCCATCTAGATATTAAGTAAGCTGTCATGCAGCCGATGCATTGAAATATTTTTATTCTTCTACATTTATCTTTGTCTTGATTGGGCTCTCATAATGACGGTTTGGCACCCAGGGCAGTGTATTTAATTAAAGTTACTTTTTGTGGTTTTGAGCATAGCTCCTCCCCTTACTAGTTGGCTACACCCCTTCCCATTGACCCCACCCATTCAGCTGTCTCCTGCAGCCCCCCTTTGATTTGAGATCACCAGTCGTCACTGGTTAAAAGAACTGGAAATAGGATCTTTAGAAAAGAGTAGGGGCAAATTACTTAGAAAAAAGGCAATTGTAGGAACAATACATGCAGAATAATGTTTTGGTGGAGGAATGAAGTTTAAGGGAAGGCAGGATTTGAATGAACTGTCTAATGTTTGACTGACAATGGCTGTATAGACGATTAAATGTGATGTATAATGTTTGCAACTGAAAACATGTCAATATGGTTTGTTTTCATTTATATAAATGTATGATTGCCTATGTCATAAGTGATAATTCAAAAAGGATGTTTCTTGTTTAAAAAAACATTTATTCCCAGAGCTTTCTGGAGTTCTTAAATACAAACTCCCTGGGTCAGTTAGTCCACACCCAAATCAGAAGAGATAAAATCCTAAACTTTGTTCTTACCCATATGGGACAGCTTTATTTCCTACCTTTTGTAACCTCTTATGTGTTCATATCAGACCATAAGTCAGTCAGACTAACCTTAAGATGGAAGCCAGAAGCATCCTCTAATACCTCAGTATTCAAAAAATATGCAAAAGCCAATCTACTAAAAACTGAGTGATGGCCTCATTAAATTCATAAGACCCTTCCACTTTGACTATCACACTGCATATGCAAAATTCTTTATTGCCAAGGTCTATGCACATATTAATAGTTGCAGAAGCATAGCTGGTTCAACCAGCACCCTGGGCTGTGATCCAGGGCCTCACTACCTGTGCTCTTCAACTGAAGACAGAAAAAAACAAAACAAAAAGCACTTCACTGTAATAAGCCGATCAATATTGTAATTGATGGGCTTATTACAGTTAGATCTACTCCCCCCTACCCAACTCTCCCATTGAAGACCAAAAAACAAAAAGATGGACATTCCTTTTACTGGCACATGAACCAAGTGGCCAGATGGACAACCCACCCGACTCCCTCCTGCCCCAGCCATTCAGGGCTTATTTCTATGCCCTGCCCCCAACTCTCCCTCAATGGTTATTTCTTTTAAACTGTAGCAAACTGTTTGCTACAAATGTAGCTACAAATATAGCAGACAGTTGCTATGGTTTATACCCTATCTACAAGAAGCACTACAGCCCTTAAACTTTAGTTAAAAAAATCTAAAATTTTAAATTGTAGTTGAATAGATGGATCTGTTCTTCTGAGAAATAAATACAATGCAAAATTCAAAAATAAATTTCTATGGTAGAGCCCTAATAGAAACAGGCTCTAGAATAATAACAATACAAACTCATTACACACAAAAATGCAAGTTACTCTCAATAAGACAAATATTCTCTTTCAAAACTAAACAGAGAAATCTGAATTCTTACCAAATCAGCCAAAGCCAGATATGAGGTAAAATTTGCCACATGGGTAAAAGATAACCACAATGTCTTTTAACTATGTCAGAAATCCCAGAAGGCTCAGTACTGTACAGAGCAAATAGTAAATTATATCACATATTCAGACACAGGAGACATAGCCAATCTAATATTAGATAAATTCATATACAGCTTCAGCCCCCTTGTCCCTATCTCTTCCCAATATTCTCACATCAAATACCCACATCTTCGCCCCTCCCACAAATTTCCCATAAGCAAGTTCTCAAGGCACTCTCTAAGGCTAAGAACAGTAAGTCTTTGGGGCCGGATAACATACCAGACTGTCTACTTGCTAGCCTGAAACATGAATTGTCAGACCCCCTTCAGAGGATTTTCAACATTAGTCTCAAAGTAGGTTTTATGCTGGGTGAAAAGAGGACAGCAACAGTCATTCTCTTGCACAAAGGTGGGGCTACAGTTGATCCAGCAAATTACTAATTACCATCCTAGAAAATCCTAGTTTAAGTACTTCTGCATCCTCATCTGTAAAGTTATAGAAAGGATTGTTATGGGGATAATAAACAGGGATATAGGTGATCTAAAGACTGTCAACTAAACTAATTTCATATTCATCAAGGGCAAGTCCTGTCTACTTAACCTGGTTGACTTTTTTGAAAAAGGCTCTGAGGCAACGGACTAGAGCAAATCAGTGCACATTGCCTATCTGGATCTTGCAAAGGTATTCAACACCATCTGACACTCAAGGTATTCAACACTATCTCACATTCAAGGTATTCAACACTATCTCACACTCAAGCACCATAAATAAACCCTGCAAGCTAAATGTTAACCTCTGTGTAAGCTGATGGATAGCAAACAGAAAACAGGAAAAAAGAGTGGACAGTTCTTCTTCCTCCAAAAGCCCTGTCACTAGTTGAGTGCCCCAGGGTTAAATCCTAAGGCCACTCCTCTTTGACATTTATTTCTTGAAGGTCAAAGATAATGTTAATGGGCTGTGGCTGACTAAGTTTGCAAATGACTGCAAACCTGGTGTCATCATAACTCTGTAGAGGACACCATCATCCTACAAATGAGCCTGTCCCATTCAAATAACTGGTGCTAAAACTATGGACTGAACCTAAATTAAATGTATAATCATATTGTTTGCTACACATGCTCCATCTATAATTAACACATTGACAACTCCCCTGAAAACTGATCATGTAGTTAGAGACCTGAGAACCTATGTTGACAGTGAGCTGTTCTTTGATCACCATGTGGAATATATGTAAATGGCACCTTAAGGGCATACATATCCATCCATTCATCCAATTTAATTTGAATAGAGTAAGGGAGTACTTTTTCATCACACTGCTATATCAAAGGGTATGGCATCTAGATCCAAGGATGTAATTGTTCCACTGTACTCTGCACTCATCAATGACTACAATGCCACTTTCAGTTTGTACCTGTCCAAACACTTGTTACAGCTGGAATAACCACAATTCTTCATCACTAAAAGAATCAAGGACCTAAATCATAAAAAAATACACAGATCAACTCAAAGTCTTATCTGTCTTCTTTGTATCATACAGGGTAATGAGAGGTGACCTCAGTCTTGTGTATAGAGCCTCAACAGACCCTGTTCTATGAAACCTATTACACATTCAGAAATCAAGTGATACCAGAAACATACACTCAAGGGTCCTCAATCTTTGTTGTAAAATTAACAGAACATGCTGGAGGGATCGACATGTATCACAGTGAATACCATGTTTATGGAGACGGCTTCCCCTATACATGAAGCAGAGTCCTTCTCTTACTCTATTCAAATTAAATTGGATGGGTATGTATGTCCTTAAGGTGTCATTTACATATATCCCATGGACCTCCATTACAAAAGGTTTACAGTATCACACAGTAATTCAGTTTTAAATGCATGGATACGTAGCTGTAAATTTACCCTTGGTTTAGCATCAATGGTACTCCTGAATAGGTGAAACATGTAAATAACTAACATAAACTTGTATGACCTGTCTATGGAGATTCATCTGCAAAATGTTAAAGACAAATAGGTGTACTGCGGTGGTGGTGCTACAGTAGCATTGTCGCCTCACAGTAAGATGTTGTCCTGTTCCATTCTCAGCAAAAGCGTCCTCTGTGTGGAGACATGCGTGAATGGGCGTACCTTCGTTGAAGGTTGTGCGTCAGGGCTGGCAACTCAGTACATAAAAATCTACTGCCAATCATTAGCAGACCGGAGTTCCGCTGTGGTGACCCCTAACCGGGAAAAGCCAAAAGATACAACAAGGTGCCATGGGAATGCAGGGCTAGGCTTGCTAAAATCCTCACAGATCAATAGCTTAGTAAGTACCTTTGAGGCTATTAGGTCAGCCTTAAATTTAAAAATTTAGATTTGTTCACTGGAATTACAACAATGTTCTAACCTCCTAAAACATGAAGAGTAAGATATCAGAGTGATTATGGAACCACACCTTTTAATATAGGCTTAGGAATAAGCACATTTTCAATACTTTATGTCTGCAACATTATTAATGTCTGGTCAAACATACAACATGATATGGGCAGATGGACAAAACTTCAACTTCCATTCCTAGCTAAAATAGCCACAATCAAAATGAATCTTCTACTCAGATTTCTATATATATTTAATGCCTTCAATACCATTATCAACCTAAACCTCTTCAAAACCATTCACTCCACAATTTCCAAATGTATTTGGGTCCCCAAATCAGTCAGAATCAGTTATAATAAAGTGACATACCATAAAGACTATGGAAGGTTAGGGCTGCCGAACTTTAAACTCTACTATGATATCATAAACTGTAATAGACTAATAACAACAGCCGACCACACCCCTTCACCACAACAATGGTCTCCAACCTGGGTCAGTCTGTTACACAACTATATCAAAACACTATCCATAAACCCCAGAGCCCTCCCTTTCCTTTACAACAAGAATTTAAAAACTCTTAAACTACACCCAATCATTAAACATAGAATCACTATCATACAAAAGATTTTCATGTCATTAAATCTACATTATGCATTCACTTCCCTACAACCAATCCACCTTAACCCCAATCTCAAAATGAATAACGACATGATTAACCTAAACAATTATCTCCTCCTCAAGAAACTAACCATCTCTGATATATTCCCTTCAAGAACAATACTATCACTGAAATGAGAACACAATTAAAGCTCCCTAAAAGCTATACAATCATTTTAAGGCAAATTTGAGACCTTAGCCAATACATCATAGACAATCCTGATATCAATGCAAATGACATTCAAACCTGTAAAACCTTATGGAACCTCCTATCCTCAAAGAAAAAAATGCTATTTAACTCCTACAAACTTATTTTATCAATCAAAATGCAAAAAGAAGTTATTTATCCTAGTTACTGGATGGAAATCAGTCCTTCAACCACAAACAAATAACTCAAGCGATCCAGCTTACCTCTAAACTTATTCCCCTTAAAAAGCTTAAATATATACAGATCATGATACTTCATAATGCCTGTCTCACGCCAGTCATTATAAATAAAATATACCCAACCATCTCTCCATTCTGTTTTTATTGTGATAATCACAAGGCTGATCTACTCCCCATCTTCTGGACCTGCAAGTGCACCTACAAGCTATGGTGCTCACTTAGAGTCCAACTAGAAAAAAATGGACTATGAAAAGTCCACCTTATTTTGGAAACTAGCTGTCCTACATATCATCCCTGTAGGCCTAACTAAACTACAAACATGAATATTAATAACACTAGTTTGTTTACTTAAACACTACATTACATTAAATTGGACGGATAGAGCGTCACTTACATGGGAGGGTTTCAAACAATTAGCTACCAAACACCTTCTAGCTCACAAATATTTAACCTACACTGAGAAATCCCACCCTCACTTTACAGAATTTTGGAAATCCCTTTTTGAACATATTCTAACTTGAAGTTGGTATATATAATCAATGATGGAATTTTGGCATATGTGTAAATAGTTTTTACTGTTTTGCATTTGTTTTATTATTCATCAGTGTATTCTCTGGTCATATTGCTACCTGTCTATTAATATTGTTACATTTTACTGTATCTGTTTTCACAAAAAAAAAAAGGAAATAAAATGTTTTACAATACTTTATGTCTGCAACTGCAGCAAATTTTGCAGTGATCAATTAGTAAAATAAATGTAAATAATCCCAATTAATAAGCAGACCAGTATGCTTCATAAATATTCAGAATGTATCGCCAATATCTCTAAGGTTCCTACTTAAAATGTTCATCTGTATGTCTCTCTGTATCTGTCTGTATCAATATTGATGTCTATATAGCAATACCAATATATATATATATATATATATATATATATATATATATATATATATATAGAAAGAGAGAGAGAGAGAGAGATACTACAGTCTATCTATTTATCTTTCAGTAGACAGAAAACATTAGTTTGAAAAAGAAAGTGATAAGAGTACTGTAGATGTTTGTTATTGTACTAAATTCAATAGATTATAACATTCTAATACAGTCTTGTCCACATCCTCAGCAATCAGCATTTACAGCTGTACACATTTTCAGTTGTTGTCTGTACATACTTAAGAAATGCACAGTATCTGTTAAACTGTCCTTTTTCCACATAACATCTTTAGATGAGGAATTCCTACAATTTTAACTAAGACACACTATACTTTTATACCCTTTCACTAACACACACACACACACACACACACACACACACACACACACACACACACACACACACACACACACACACCTTTCCATGAAAAAAACTGTCCAGCAGATGTATCCCACACATCGCAGGAGCAGTGATTTACTTTATTTCAAATTTGCTATTGGTACTGCATCATATAGACTGCGGTGGTTTGTCGCCTCACAGTTAGACGTTGCCCGTTCGATTCTCAGTTAGAGCATCTTCTGTGTGTTGACATGCGTGAATGGACATTCCTTCATTGAAGGTTGTGTGTTAGGCCCGGCAAGCCAGCACGTAAAAATCTACTGCCAATCATTAGCGGACAGGAGTTCCGCTGTGGCGACCCCTAACCGGGAAAAGCCGAAAGACACAAACTGCATCATATAGACTAACAAGTTTTGCCTTGGTATACATTATCTGAAGGATCTTCTCTAAGTGCCCAATTCCCAGGCTCTTGAAGACTTCTGTTTTGCATGGGCTGTCACTTGCACTAAAACTCAAATAATGTGTGGCAGTTATGCAGAGAGACAGACAGAGAGAGAGGAGCTACCGCAACTTGCCCAAACACAGTATCTAAATTCAGGGAAGATGAGTGCTGCAGCTGTTGGGAGGGACTTCAGGGGGGGGGTCAGATGGTAACATAGCTTAGGGTTTCAAGCAGCAATTAGGAGGAAGAAGTAGGTTTTGGGAATCTGTGGGAAGTTTTAGAGTTAGGCTACTGGAGGAGATTTTAGGGTTAGAGAGCAAGATGATAGCTTTAGGTTTAGAGAGCAGAAGGTGAGTTTAGAGTTGGGGAGGGAGAGTGGAGTTTCAGGTTTAGGATGTAATCAACAAGTTTATTTTAGGGAAGAGGGACTAGAGTTTTAGGAGTAGGGGTTAATTGGGAAATTTTAGGGAGCAAGAATGGAGTTTTAAAGTTAGGCAGAAATCTGGGAGGGTGATCTGTATGGTTAGGGTTAAGAAGAGGGGACTCAAGTTAGGGTTAGGGACTAGGTGGGAGTTTTATGGTTAGAGATAGGGCTCTGGTAGGACTATACAGTTAAGGAGAGTTGGGTGCTGTGAGGGTTGGCTAACTAAGTAGGACTGGGCTAATGGGAGTTTGGGCACTTGCTGTTCAGACAAGATGCAGAGAGCAAGTGTGTCACAAGCTACTAGCATGGAAAAACTTGTAGCAGACAATTTTCTGAATAATTATGAAGCTTGAAACTTCAGTGTCTCTCATTATTTGGTTACTGCATTCCTCAACCAGTATCTAGAACAGGAGAAAAGACAGATTTTATGAGGAACACATAAAAATATGACTGAGGAAGAATCACAAACATTTTGCAAAATCATTAAAGAAGAGACTGGTTGTTAAGAAAAATGACTACTCTATTCTTCTGCTCATTCTTGACAAAGCCAAGCTGATTATTATTGCATCCCTAATTACCATCCACATCATAAAACATACCCCCTTTCTTTAAACTATGCAATTACAAATTATGTCACCTGTTGCTATTTGGTCCATGGGTTCACTGCCAGTTCATTCAACTTGACAGTCAATGGTTCTTTTAAGAAGAAATAATCAAGTCAATGCAATAAACTAAGTCAATAAAATAATCTATAATGTCTTCCAACTTAAGGAATACAAAAGACATATCAGAACTCCCCATCTTTTACTTCATTTGAAGTTCTGTCTCATGTTTATGTCAAGCAGCCAGGCATGCATAGTTCATAGTTCATAGGAGTTTACTAAGCTATCGACCCGGATGTCATTTCAAGCTTAGCCGTTTCATCTAATGTAATACCATAGATATGCTAGTGAATACACAGCTTTGCATTTAGTAATGACTGCCCATGTTCAGGAGGGCTGTGGGCACTATTCCCAGTAAGAATTTACAGTGCTTCATCCACTCATCCAGGTTCCTCTTAAAGTGTCATAGAGGTGCTCTGTTTCACAGGAATTATTAGCCTATTCCAAAGAAGCAGCAGTCATTGGGAGAAAAATCTGTCCATTCAGCATATCTTATTTAATTTGCAGGCCATATTTAGGTCCTGTTTGATTTACAGTTGTGCAGCAAGTTCATTAGGTTTGGGTCTGAGATTGCTCTGTAAGCCATGCATAAATCTCCCCTAAGAGGTTTATATGATATTGAGTATAGTGACACAGGGACTTTAGTCAGTCTGTGTAAGGCACGTGCTGGAGTCCCTTGATCTTCTTTGTTAGAAACCTCTAAGGTCTCTAAAATTGCTGCAGGTGTTTTGTATAGTACATGCTAAATGGGGCATTATACTCAATTATGGGCAGGATTAGTACCGAGTAAAGAGGGGTTATAACCTCCTTTTCTCTAAAGGCAATGTCTTTACTAATCAAGTGTGCTACATAAAAAGCCTTCCTTACTACAGTAGACACACGGTGGTCAAAGTTAAGGTTGCAGTTAACTTGTGATTCCAGATCCCTTACCACTTTGTGGGTACTTAGGGTATTGTTGTTGATTTGATAGTGTAAAGGGACAATGTTTTTGTTAAAGGGAATAATGATGCATTTCTTTGCATTCAGTTTGAGACTGTGACTAAGACTAGTTGTTGGTCTGTGTAAGACACTCCTGGAGTATACTGACATCATTTGGTAATTCAATAATTGCACCCAGTTTGCAGTAATCTGCAAACTTGGTCAGCCACAACCCCTAAGTTTTGGCCCAAACGTCTGAGAAATATATACCAAACAGTTGGGGGCCCAGAACTGACCACTGTGGCACCCTGCTGGTGACAGGTCTGCTGAATGATGTAGAGTCACCCACTTTGATAGTGTGTGTCCGGTTTGTGAACCATTTGGCAACCCATCTTACAATAAAGGGGTTTACATTCAGTTTGCTAAGCTTATCAGTAATGCCTGAGTCTGGAATTATGGTGAAAGCCTTTGCCAAGTTGAGGTATGCTGTGAGCGCAGATTTGCCTTCGTCAATGGCCCTGGTGAAATTTTCAAAGAAATCCACCAGATTTAACAGGCAGGATCTGCCCTTGATGAAGCCAAATTGGGTTGGATCCAGGATTTGGAGGTCACCTATGTCTTTATTTATGAGGTCCATAATGATACGTTCCATGGCCTTACAGATGAGGCTGGTTAGGCTTATGGGTCTATAACTCCTTGGGTCTGTTGCTAGGCCACCTTTGTGGAGGGGAATAACTGCTGCTGTTCTCCATTCCAAAGGAACAAACCTGTGGTTAGGCTCTGATTGAAAAGGATATTTAATGGTGATGCTAGTTCATATTTCAGCCTGTTTACGTCTGGTCCCATAGAGTCTGTGCTTTTTGCTTTGGACAAGGCTTTAATGACTCACTCTTCAGATATGTAGGGTGGATGGAAGTTTGGGGGAAGGTTTGCGATAAGTTTGTAGGGGATAAAGGAGTGAAATTTTCGCCAAACCTATCCACTAGCAGGTTTGATATTCCTGTGGGGTCAGTGCGTGTGTGATACCATTAGTCATTAGTTCTGCACTTGCTTGGGTCCTACATTTTAGGCTATGTAAGTAGCTGTAAAAGGCCTTATGGTTATCCTCGGCTGTGCTTGCTATGTTTTTCTCAAAGACGCTCTTAGAGAATTTGACATGTTGTCTTATTTGCCTGTTGAGGCTGAGGAAGCTGCTTTTCCATTGTTAGGGCCTCACCTTTGTTTTCTTAGACAGCAGCTTTATGTGTTTATTGTAAAGTTTATTGATGCTGGATGTCCACCATGACAGCTTGTTTTTACTTGAGGCTCTGGCTTTGATTCTTTGTGGTACAGCTGAATCTATACACTTATGCAAGTGGTTGTGCAAGACTTTAGTGTAAGCTTTGGTGTAGTTACCACTTCCAGTTGTTGGTGGGGTTTGAAATGCATTTATACCTTCACCTAGGAGGCTATAGTTTGCCTTGGTGACATTTTTTAGTCTGATTTCACCCTTTATGAGTTCTGGTGTTAGTCCCAGCTCAAAGGTAACTGATTTGTGGTCAGATTTAACTAATGAGGGTCCAACAGTTATGGCAGTGCATCTGTTTGACAGTTAATGAGGACCAGATCTAGTATGTGTGTTCCTCTTGTCATGGTATGAACACTTTTTTCCAGGGCATTTGAGTTAGCAAAGTCAAGAAACATTTGCATTAGTGAGTTATGGCTAGCAAAGGTTTCCCAGTTGATGGTGGGATAACTGAAATCCCCCATAACCAGAGTGTTCTGGAATATTTGGATTGCCTCCAGTTTGGTCAAGTAGACTTTGTGCGTGTCATGACCCATGGAGGGAGTCTATAACTGGCTATGATTTGAATGGAGATCTTACGCACAGTAACCTGAACTTGGAATAACTCCATGGAGTTGTCCTGTCTAATTAGATGGGAGGTGAATGTATCTGTAATATAGATAGAAACACTGCCTCCTTTGGTTCTCACATGTTCATTTTGCAGTCTGATGGTGTGGAAAGCATTGTAGTCTTGCAAGGCTGGGGTACTCTCTAAGGCCTTGAAACAGGTTTCTGTAACTACACAGATATCTACAACTTCCACAGAGAGATGTGCTTCCAGGGTGTGCAGTTTTTGGTTTAAGCTGCTAGTGTTTAGCAGCATGACCCTTATTTTGTTATGATTGGCAAACTTCACGTTGGTGTTTATTTTTGAGCCCTAGCCTAAAAAAGGCACTATGGAGGAGGCAAGAGCCTTTGCCAGCAGCTGAAAGCCTAGTGGTGTCAGGTGCAAACTGTCTCTGACAAAGCAGTGAGGTTTGTTGACCGTTTCTTCCCAGGCTGACAGAAACTGGACCCCCTTTGAATGACACCAAAAACTAAGCCAGTTATTGAAATCAATCATTTTTTGTTTTTATTGTAGCATCACTCTAGGTGAGGGTGGTATGCTGCTCAAGGCTAGGGACATACCTGCTTGAGACACATACTCAGAGAGCTCAATCATGTCTCTCTTCATACAGTCCATTGAGATACATCTCAGATCATTCACTTCAACAACTATGACTGTCATAATGGCACTTGTTGCTGAGAGACCTGAGTGCATGTGTGAGCTGATGAATCCTGGCACCAGATAAGTAGCTGACAATGACTTTCTCCTTGTCCACCCTGGTGAGTAGAACATCCGTGTGCCTCACTGTGGAGTCTTCAGTGACAAGAAAATGTGTTTTTTTAATGTTATGCCTTACGGGCTTGGTAGGTGAGACACTGGTGTTACTATGTGTTATGGGTGCTATGGGAACTGTGTTAGTTGTAGCAGTCCTGTGTTTTGGAGGTCTCTGGTGTTTCAGTAAGTTTTTTGAGAGAACCTCCATGTATGTTGATTTTTGTGTTTGATGCATACTATGTGTATGACTGGTGGTATTATGTGCATGCGTAGTGGTGGGAGGGTTGACAACCACTTCAGTGTTACTGTTTTGAGTGTGAAAGAGCATGTATTCAAAATTCTTGGTGTAAATACATCTCTTGCACTCTGTACTAGAATGAGTTATTAGTAAAAGGTTGTCAGTGTACATGAGGCAATTGCTACACTGCATCAAGAGACCCAAGTAAAAAAAGTTGGTTAATAGGTTACCGCTCACTAGCAGAATTTCTTTGACTGGAAAAGTTCTAAGGATGAGGGCTACACTAATGCACTACAGCTGTATCTAAGAGAAGAATTGTTGAATTTATGTGTCCAGCTATGGCACATAATTGCACTGCAGTGTGCAATGCTGTACAATTGAAAAACTTAAATTCCAGAAGCTAAAAATGAGAAATAAACTTTAAAAAAGGTTCAAAAGGACCAATGAGGATGCTTACTCCAAGCCCTAGACCAACCACCCTTCACCAGACAGGCTCCAATCAGCACACTTCTCTCACCAGAGTACAGAAGGGCCCTTTCCAATCAAAGATGGCCTGGAAAACATGGTCAGAACAAACAGCCACTACAAACAGACCCGAATGTAGAAAACATGCATCTGGACTATGCTACAGCTACTAGCTACCCTAGTTTCAGCAGGAAACACTATAAAATGTTTAACACAGCAGAAATATAGCAATGAAACACTAAAAAGAACATTTTAAACAGCAGAAAAACAGCAAGGAGATGGTAAAGAATGCTTAAACAGCTAACAAATGAGTTATTTTAACACTGCTTGATGGGAAAACCAGAACAAGCAGACCAGATTGCTTTGCAACAGTGAAAAGTACCAGAAAATACTTAACAAAAAATGAAAACAGCAAAAAGAGTTTTGCAAACAGCAATAAAACACAATTTAACAGACACACTAAGGCAGACAATTGCAGTACAACAGTGCAGTTTAATACACATATTTAAAAAAGTAGATGGCAGGCAATAAAAAAGTGCAGTAAATAGTATAAATAAGCATAAAAACAGGCAACTTATTTTTTTTGGAAGCTCAAAACCCTCTAGTTGTCTAGTATCTTAGCTAAGAGTTGTGGCTGGTAGCCCATCTCTGTTTAGCTTGGCACAAACAAGCAGAAACATGCTCAAATACAGGGCTTAAATACGAGAAGCTAAAAACTTAAAAAAAGAAAACTTTAAAAAGGTCCAAAAGGACGAATGAGGATGCTTACTCCAAGCCCTAAACCAACCACCCTTCACCAGAGAGGTTTCAATTAGCAAACTTCTCTCACTAGAGTACAGAAAGGCCCTTCCAATCCAAGATGGCCTGGAAAATGTGCTCAGAACAAACAACCACTACAAGCAGACCCAGATGCAGCAAACCTGTATCTGGACTATGCTACAGCTACTAGCTGCCCTAGTTTCAGTGGGAAACATTAGAGAATGTTTAATATAACAGAAAAAACAACATTAAGACACTAAAAAATGTTTTAAACAGCAAAAAAAAAAAAAAAAAAAAACACAGCAAGGAGACTCTAAAGAATGTTTTAAACAGCTAACAAATCAATTATTTTAACACTTCTTGGTGAGAAACCAGAACAAGCAGAACAGATTGCTTTGCAACAGAGAAAAGTACCAGTAAATACTTAACAAATAGTGAAAATAGCAAAAAGGATTTGCAAATAGGTCTAACATGCTAAGGTCACATGACAGAAGCTGGGAATTTCTGGTTAAAGACTTATAGTGCCTGCATATTTGAACTGTTTCTTACTGAAATTGGTACACCTTGTTTGCTGTAGCATAGACTAGATCCAGGCCTGCTGAATCTAGCTTTGTTTGTATGCTTGTTGTTTGTTTGCTTGTTATTTCCCTGAAATGCTAATTCCACCTAAAACGCGGCTTTTCAGCTCTTCTGTGGATCCCTAGTGATATCTGCATTGCTTACTGTACTTATTTCCTTGTTTCACTTGAAAGAAAGTTACTGTTTGTCGTTTTTGCATTTAAGTTACCTGTAACACATTGCATTTAAGTTACCCGGCACTTGCTCACTAAAGCAATTATATAAGTCAGCACTAAAAAAAATTAAAAGCACTACACCCTCACAAACTCCCCTTGAGTACCTTGTTCCCCATTGGCCCTTTTTTCAATTATAAAGGAATTCCCAATACTATTCTAGCATGTCCAAAGGTCAGTTGTCAATCTCCTCTCCGGTCCAGCTGGTGAATCTGGGAATCTTGAGGCAATGTTACAACTGCCTCATGTACACAGACAACCCTCTCCTCCTCCCAACAAATTCCAACACATGTGAGAGATGCAACCATATAGCCAAACTGGAGGCTAAGCTCTCTCAACTCAGTACTGGCGTAACCAGTCAGGAGGAGAAGGAAACCACACCCACTACAATTCTAGTCTCACATAGACCTACCACGACAGCAAACCAAACACATAAACAACAAAAACATACTCGGAGGCTCTAAATAAAAATCTGCCTAAGCAGCAGAGACCTCCAAAGCAGACACCCAAGCAACCGCTACCCCAAAACAAAACACGTGCAACACATAGCTCACAAAGCCAGTGTGCAGAACTGTCACAGCCCTTAAGGCTAAACAACACACCTGATACACTTGTAATAGGTGACTCTATCATCAGGCACACTGACGTCCCGCTCACCATGCTGAACAAGGATAAGGTCACGGTGAGCTGCCTGTCGGGCGCTAGGATACGCCAAATAACACAAGCACTCAGGTCACTCCAAGGCAAGTACAAATATGACTCGGTCATTGTCCATGCTGGTGTGAATGACATGAGACGCACTTCCCTGGACTACATGAAAAGAGACATAGAGGAGCTCTCTGAGCATGTAGCCCAGGCCGGTATGACCCTGACCTTGAGTAGCATCTTACCCTCGCCAAGAGTGATGCCACAATATGAAGACAAGATGATCAATTTCAACAATTGGCTTAAGTATTGGTGTCATTCAAAGGCAATCCAATGCCTGTCAGCTTGGGATGACATGCTTGACAAGCCACGATGCTTCGCTAGGGACGGCTTGCACCTGTCACCCCTGGGCTTTCAGATATTGGCAAAGGCTCTTGCTTCCCCTATAGTGCCTTTTTTAGGTAAGGCTCAAAAGACAAACCCACCTCCATAGGTATCACAAGGGATAAGAAACTAAGAGTAATGCTACTCAATGCCAGAAGTCTAAACCTCAAGATGCACGCACTCAAAACTCTCCTTAGCATGGAGAACATCGATATCTGTGCAGTAACAGAAACCTGGTTCAAGGCTCCAGAGAGCACCCCAGCACTACCAGGTTATACCTCATACCATGCTTTTCGGCCCCAAAACTTGGACCGAACCACAAAAGGAGGGGGAGTATCAATATTCGTCAAAGATACCCACACCTCCAGGTTGGTCGCACAGCACGAAGCATCAGAGACTATCCATGCGCAACTAACAGTGGGTAAAACTGCCTTCCAGTTTATAGCCTGCTACAGACCACCCTCCCAAACCCAGGAACCCCACTTGGCCTTACTGAGAACACTGGAAAATATGAAGGTCTCTCCAAACACCATTATATTGGGCGACTTCAACTACCCAAACATAGACTGGGAGCATTAATCTAGCTCCAACACCCTAGCCCAAAGGTTCCTAGAATTTATAAACTCAAATGCTATGGAACAACTTGTTACCACTCCCACAAGAGGGGAAAACATACTGGACCTGATCATCACCAACATGGGGACTCTATGCTCCAGACCAGAAGTGTATCCCTCATTGGTAAGATCAGACCATAAACTAATCTCACTGGATATTCACATCCCAACCCCACCCCCTGCCCAGTAAACCACAGTGAAAAACTTCTCTAAAGCAAATTTCACACTCCTCAAAACTGAGGTGGAATTCTTCAAAGCCCCCGAGCCTGTGGAAAATACGGCCCAGACCACAGAATCCTTTATAAACGCATTCTATGAACACCTTCAGGAATGCATGGATCATGCAATCCCAAATAAAACCAAGATCCAATCCTCCAAAGGCAGACGTCCTGTCTGGTGGACCCCAGCCATAAACAAACTATACAATAGAAGGAGGAAGCTACTACATGATAGAGCAAAATCCCAAAAAGGGAAGGCATCTCTGATCAGTATTAGCAAAAAACTACGGGCACTCATAAAATCGTCTAAGGCCAGCTTCGAGAGAAAAATTGCACAGGACACTAAGGATAATCACAAGGCTTTCTTTAGTTATGTTAGGAACCTGGGTGGGAATTCCCAGATATGCTCAGAATTAGTCCAAAATGACAAAAAATACATCAAACCCACAGACATTGCCAACATCCTAGCTGACAGGTTCAGAGCAAACTTCTCCCCCCCCCCCCACCAAAAGGGCAACTATCTATCCCAGCAGAGTGCTGCCCCCCAGACATCTCAGATGCTCAGGTAAGAGCCGCCCTCACCAAAGCAAAAAACACAGCATCAATGGGACCAGACGGTGTTCCCGGGCTGCGTCCTACATGAACTCCAAGAAGAGCTAAACCCAAACATAAAACTACTGTTCAATCTCAGCCTTACTACAGGATATGTACCCAAAGAGTGGCGTACAGCAACAGTGGTCCCTCTCCACAAAGGTGGTGCCTCAACGGATCCTGGACACTATCGCCCCATAAGCCTGACTAGCTTGGTCTGCAAAGCTATGGAAAGGATCATCATGAACCTCATAAATAAAGATATTGGGGACCTACAGACACTGGATCCTACCCAGTTCGGCTTTGTTAAGGGCAAATCCTGCCTCTTAAACCTGGTCGATTTCTTTGAAACAGTCACCAAGGCCATTGACGAGGGGAAGGTGGTCCACACAGCCTACCTGGACCTCGCAAAAGCCTTCGATACAATACCCCACTCGGGCATTATAGATAAGCTCACCAGCTTAAATATAAACCCCTATGTCACTAGATGGGTTGCAAACTGGCTCAAGGGCAGAAACCACATGGTTAGAATTGCTGGAGCCATGTCAGACTCCAAACCAGTTACAAGTGGCGTCCCACAAGGCTCAGTCCTGGGACCTCTCTTGTTCGGTATATATTTCTTGGAGGTACAGGCCAACATGGAAGGACTGTGGCTGACCAAGTTCACAGATGACTGCAAACTGGGCGCCATAATCAACTCTCCAGCCGACACAAGCATCCTCCAAAAATGCCTCATAGAAACAGACAACTGGTTCCAGAGCCATGGCCTCAAGCTAAACGCCAAAAAGTGTATAGTCATCCCCTTTGGCAAAAACAAAGTGCCCACAAATTACCACATAGGTGGTAATCCATTAAGTACAGAAGAAGTAATTAGGGACCTGGGGACCCAAGTTGATAGCAATCTCTCATTTGACAACCACGTGGCCAAAGTGGTTAGAAAAACATTTTATATAGCCCACCTAATCATGAAGGGATTCACATCTAGATCAGGGGAGGTCATCGTGCCTCTTTACTCATTCCTCATCAGGCCCATAATTGAGTACAATGCCCCTTTTGGGATGTACCTTACCAGACACCTGCAGCAACTGGAAAGACCCCAAATGTACCTCACCAAGAGGATCAAAGGGCTCAAACAGATGCCATATGCTGCCCGGTTAAAGAAACTCCAGCTCTACTCAGTGGCATACCGCCTGCTCAGAGGCGATCTGTGCCTGACATATAAAGCCATGTCCAACCCGGAATTAATGGACATGCTGCACCTCAGAAAATCCAAATCCGATCGAGCTACGCGCTTGAGAGACTTGAACCTCAGCACTGAAATAAATAGGACATGCTGGAGGGGCAGATTCATAACCCAGAGGCTCCCTTCACTCTGGAATAAAATCCCAGTCCAGGTTAGGCAGAGTCCCTCATTGACTCTCTTCAAGAGGAATCTTGATGAGTGGATGGGAGATCATAGGTTTACCCCGGGTATCACTTCTGTGTCACTGTTAGACAGAGGCACAGTATACTAACCTCGAAAAAGGGCATAGCAAAATTAATTTAAAATGGGTGGCAAACGCCAAACACACTCTGGCTAGACTTATAAATGCCCTAGGGCAGATAGCCTAGTATGAACCTATGAACCTATAATGAACCTATGACAGGATGCTGATTTCATCAGCCCAGTTGCTATATAAACAAGGGTAACTTACCCATAAGCAGCATTGTCTGAGAATGCAAGTCATTCGGGCAGGCCTATGGCTTGTCTGATTTAAGCAAGCGGTACAGCTCTGCTTAGAAATTTCATCAGTCATTTGAGCGTGAAGCTGTCCAAGATAGAGCCAACTGGCAGTGACGGTTTAGGTAAATATTGCCTCACTGTGGTGAGCTTTCCTTGTTTCAGCTACTTGTAGTCTCTTTAGACATGCCAGGGCTTTGTATAATTATAAAAAAAATATATATATATTTTAAAAAATAAATAATAATATAAGACAAACTATGCCATATAAAATAAATAAATAAACAAATAAATAAAGTGGAAGGAGACAGCTATAGATGCAACAATATGTTGCTAGCATACCCCTCAACTGTCCAGATCTACACAGAATGTTCAGATCTTTGCCTCATATTTTTGGTCTGTTCTCATAAAATGTGTGTTTTCCTGGCAAATCACTGAGAGTCAAAATTACTAAATAATAACAAATAATGTGTAGCCATTTGAGTTTCAGACTTTATGCCCTTTAGGAACTACATAACAATACAAACCTGTAATTTTAGCAACTAAGTTTATTGAAACAATATTTAAATCTGTCATTCAGACTGTTGCCTCATATTTTTATATCATTCCAAGATTGATGTTATTAAATAATGACATATATTTGAATTTTTCAACACAAAGATTATTCTAGCAACTGTCTAAGATCAATATTTTAATGAGTCCTTATTTTTGGCCGCTGGGCTTTACCTACTATCTCTGAGCTGAATTTTTCAACACAAAGATTATTCTAGCAACTGTCTGAGTATAAGATCAATATTTTAATGAGTCCTTATTTTTGGCCGCTGGGTTTTTCTTACTATCTCTGAGCTGTTCATTTAAGGTTTTGGCTCCCTGGTAAATGGCTGGTTTGAAGCTCTGAGTAGGAACATATATGGACTTTTTATCATTGTGTTTACTGCTCAGATATGCCATAATATGCTGGTCATTTGAACCTTTTGAACAATTTTGCAAGTGTCCCTGGTTTGGGGTGCAGTCCCTTTGTTTTTGGAGTTTTGTATGTTTTTCTTGTATTGGTTATTTACCAGAGTATGTGTAGCTTGGTTTTGGGGTTGGTGGCAGTAGCAGCATTACTGGAAGTATGTGTAACATGTTTTCATAAAAGTAGGGTTGTATTTGTTACAGCTTTGTATTACTGTGTATTGCAACAATGGTACTCAACACAGGTATTTTACAGATATCAATGATGTGACTTTACAGGATAAGCATGATGTCCTTCCATTGCACTGTTGCAGTATTCATTACAATAGGGATCCCATGCCAAGGGTGGCTTGACGTCCGGCTAATATACCAAAGCCTTTGGGTTGCTTTAAGGTATGCTGTACAACACATGTATGTTCCTTGTGTAGCATAAGGCATAAAGGTGATGACTGGATATACCATCCTCAGGACTTCTTTGCCACCAGTCTGAATGCCATCTTTTGATTGTCGATCTGAACACCTGTTCTGTTGCTGGTTCACCAAGCCATTACAGATAAGTGCCCCATTGGGGTTTTTGTTGTGTTATCTTTTTTTTGCTATATTGTTACTTGTGGGATTTCATGTCATCTAAGAAGGGTAAGTTGCAGTCTGGGAGACAGATTCCCCATAAAGACTATCATGAACAGTGCCTGTTTTGCCTTGGCACTTTGCACAACCATATGTCCTGTTCTATCTGTCAGGCCTTTGTTCCCAAAACCTTTACTTTTTATTTGGTGTTTTGTCTAGAGAATCAATGTCTTAAGCTTCTTGCTAAATACATGATGGAGGGAACTTCTCGCTCCAAGAGACAGCCATCTGGAAAGAAAAAGGCCAAGAAATCAAGGCCAGAATCTTCGCTGTTCAGCCTCTGCTGGATGCCCCTCCCAAGGCGAGTGATAGCTTGGAGGTTTGCTCACTTCATCATTGGATTCTTCTCCCATGACCTTATTGGAGGCTGGCAGGGATGTGACCTCAGGCACGTCCGATAAAGCATTCAAATGTCCTCTTTAGACGTTCAGGGGGAACCACAGCTGATCATTTCTGAGGGGCCTAGGGGTGTTCCCCAAATTTTAGTCAGAGAAGAAGTCCCTACTACAATTATTGAATACTGTCAGGTGGTCAGAGATTTCAATTTTTTTAAGGCAGACATTCCCTTAAATAAAAAGCAGAATACTAAATATATTTCCTCAGCTCCTTAGGATCCACAGAGTAATCAGGGGTTGTTTAGTGCTATAATGGCTTTAAAACCTCCTCAGGGAGTTTCTGTTCCAGCCCCCCTTGATCCTCTACCCCCTTAAGAGACCAAGGGAACAGGATTCCTCTGAAGAGGAGGCAGATTCAGATGAGGAATCCCTTGCTTAGTGCTCCCAGATTCCCTCTTTGCACTGTGGTTCAGTGGAAGAGGAATCTATCAGTCCTGATACTCCCCTTGAAGAGATTTCCTTTGGGGACACTATATCTAGTATGATGGAGTTCTTTAGATGGGATTGTGCTCAAGTTTCTGAGATACAAAAAAAGGTATTATGAGCTAATGCAGATGGATTCTCCCAGACCTTCTACTGTCTTTACTGTTTTGGCTGCCTTGTTAGATACCTTTTCTCATGCCTCTAAGACTCCAGATTCTCAGCCTCCTGCACTCAAGAAACCTGTAGGGTGCCAGAGAACTGTAGGTTCTTGTACAATTTTCCTTCTGCTGACCCCTCGGTGGTGTCAATAGATTTTTACAAACCTTCTCAACTGCTTCCTTCTCCTATGTTACTGCCTTCTGATAAAGATAGCAGAGCTATGGAAAGGCCAGGCAAGAACTTCTATACCTCTTCTAGCTTGGCTTTTAAGGCTAATTATCAGACCCATATGTCCAGGTACTTGTTGGCTCTGCTTTTCCTGGCCTGTCAGGTGATTTCTGATCTTCCAGACTCTGAAGGTAAAACTTCTGCCCTTTCCCTTTCAGGTCTTCCTGCCAGGTGGCTCTTCATTCCATTAAGTGTAGGTATGATGCAGAAGATGCTTCTTCAAGGGCTGCTGCTTCTGGGTCAGTGATGAGGAGGTGTTCTTGGCTTCTGCTTCAACCTTTGCCTGATGATATAAACTCTAAGTTAATGGATGCCCCTCTAGATAATAAACACTTGTTTGGAGAGGCTGCTACTGATTTGTTTGTCCCTTCAGGATAAAGGCAATAATTTACAGGAACTTAAATGTGTTTGTTTCTCCTGTGCCTAAATTTCAAAGAAACTACCTGAATATGGCCGCCTTTGTTCACAGGCAATATCACCCTCCTTCTAAGGGTAAAAGGGTGGCAAGCAGGCTCTTCCTGTGAAGGCTTCTCAGACTTCTGTACGTCGGAAGTCTCCTTTTTCCTGATAAACCAGGTGCTCTCTGATTATCCTATTCTTCCCAGCCACTTTCCTCTTTCTATTTGGCTGTCTCTCTCTCTTCCTGCTTGGCTAAAGATTATGCAGGATTCCTGGGTTCTTTTCATTATCCACCAGTCTTCTCCCTTTTATGTGAAGTCCTCAGCCCATACAGGGACAGTTGTCATTCTTTCCAGGGGTGCTTTGAGATGTTTTGACTAAGGGTGCTATTCAGCAGATACCCATGTCCCAAAGTGGGAGGGGGGGGGTTACTCCAGGATGTTTCTAGTGCCCAGGAGAGAGGGTACCTGGAGACTAATTCTAGACCTCTCTCATTTAAACACTTTTCTGAAGGTGCCCTCTCTTTGAATGTTGTCCCTTCAGACTTTGTTCCCTCTTTTGCTTCCTCAGGCTTATCTGGTGTTTCTGGATCTCAAGGATGCTCATCTCCATATCCCTATTCATCCCCTTTTCAGGAAATCTTTACATTTCTCTGTTGCTTCCTGGCATTTTCAGTTCTCTGCTTTGTGTTGTAGCCCTTCTACTGCCCCAAGGGTAGTCACCAAATGCCTCATTCCTGTGATTGCTTTTTGCAGGCTTCAGGGGATCCAAGTATTTCTTTACTTGGATGACCTCCTGTTTCAGGCATCCACTCCAGAGATCTTGTTGCAAAATTTACATTTTGCCATTTCTCTTCTGCAAAGCCTGGGGTTCACAATAAACTTCAAAAAGTCTTTTCTGACTTCTTCTCAGAACTATGTTTTTCTGAGGTGCAGGATCTAGACTGTGCCTATTCTGGAATCCCTGCCTCCTCCCAATGCCTTAACATTAATTTCCTTTTTACAAACTCTTCTTCCTCTGGCTGCTATAACAGCCATTTAACTTCTGAGAGTGCTGGGGTTCATGGCCTCCACAATTCCTATGCTCTCTGTTGCCAATCTCCACAAGAGAAAGTTTCAGTGGTTTCTGAAATTAGTTTGACTTCAACATGTGAACCCCTCAGATTTGAAGTTCCTCTTCTGCCTTCTCTGAAGAAGGAACTTCAGTGGAGGATTCAGCAGTTGTTTCTATATCCAGGGCTCTCTCTTCATCCTCCTCTTCCCTCTCAGGAACTGTTTACAGATGCTTCAGAAGTGAGACGGGGAGTGGCACTTGGCTCCCTAAAAGGGCAGGGTGTTTAGTTGCCTCTTCAACAGAAAGAGCACATCAGTGTCAAAGAGATGAAAGCTCTTCTGCTGGCTCTTCAGGCGTTTCTTCCTCGCTTCTCCCCAGGACCTTAAAAGTTGTTTACAGACAACACCCCATTGATGTGGTATGTAGACAAACAGTGGGGGACAAGATCTTATCTTCTTTGCCGGTTGGCACTCCTTGTGTGGGAACTTGCTATCCAGTATCAAGTGACTCTTCAGGCAATTTAGATTCCCTCAGGTCAAAATATTGTAGCAGACACTCTGAGCAGGTCCTTAACTCCATCACATGAATGGATGATTCACAGGGATATGTTTCTGGACATTGTCTACCAGTGGGGTACACCTCAAGTAGATATTTTTGCCTCCCCTCTGAACAGACAATTTCCTCTTTTTTTGTGCTAGAGTCCCAGGTCCTCTGGTGTGGAAGGTGGACGCCCTATTTTTTTCTTGGAAGGGGATGTTTCTTTATGCTTTACCTCTCCTTAACCTCATTCCAAAAGTCCTGTTCAAAATTCAACAGGATGCTCCCAAAATCTTGTTGCTTGTTGGTGACTCCCTTTTGGCTGAGACAGCACTGGTTCCCTCTTCTTCTGCAAGTAGACAAGGGCAGTCATCATAAGTTACTTCTAAGGGTGTTCCTACTCACACAAAACAAGGGATCTCTTATCCATCCCCACCTGTCAGCTCTTCAACTGACACTGTGGGTGATAGGATTTTCATTACACATAGTCACCTTTTTTTCTGAGAATGTGCTTAGGGTCCTGCAGTAGGCCAGGAAACCCAATACTATGAAATCCTACTTATTCAAATTGAAAAGGCTTTATATTTGGTGTCTTTCTAATAACCTGGATCCACTTTATGTGGGTGTTTCCTTGGTTAACTGTTATCTGTGTGAATTGCTCAATGCTGCGTTGGCTTATTCCTCTGTTAAGGCTCACTTATCCGCTGTCTCTGCTTGTCTGCCTTTATCTCCTCCTTTAGCTTCTAGATTTGAAGATTATTTATTTATTTATTTATTGGCATTTGTTAAACGGGTAAGTCCAGCTGAGCCAGGGGTCTATTTTCAGTGGAGACCTGAGGAGTAAAGCTCCTGAAAAATTACCAATTATTACAAAAGATGCAAAATAAAATTAACAGAATTTAGAGGTCGACCAAAATAAGTAAAAGCATAATATAAAATAGATCAACTAACAAGTAACATGACGTGAATTCTAAGAGTGTAAGCATTTATACAAAGAACCTTCCATACATAAAGAACAGGCAGAATTGTATAAAGAGCTAATTGCAATACATTTTTTCTTTCTTTTTTATTTTTTATGAATATCTATCTATCTATGTATATATATATATATATATATATATATATATATATATATATATATATATATAAATGGGTTCTGTTCAGAAGCTCGAAATACTGAAATAGACCAAGAAGCCGAATCCACATAATAGCAAAAGTTTAGAAGCGCGAAATTCAAAACCTCGAATACCGGAGGTTTTGAATTTCACGCTTCTAAAGTTCCGCTATGGTTATGTATTCAGGTAAGTGTGTGTGTGCGTGTGTGTGTATGTGTGTGTGTGTGTGTGTGTGTGTGTGGGTGTGTGTGTGTGTGTGTGTGTGTGTGTGTGTGTGTGTGTGTGTGTGTGTGTGTGTGTTAAGGGATTTGGGTAGGGGCTGTGCTGTCTGTCAGTGTGTTTTGTTGCTGTGATGTGTGTGTGCGAAGAGAAAGTAGCTTGTGTGGTGATGTTTTGTGTGTGTTTGTATGTAGTGTGACCTCGGAGTGAAAATATTTAAGTAGGGGGGGTGTGGGGGCTTGTGTGTGTTTGTGTGGTCAATAGTGTGTGTGTGCGTCTGTGTAGTAAAACTGCGCAATTCAAAACTTCTGGTATTCGAGGTTTTGAATTTCGCGGTTTTTAGTTTTTGTTGTTTTGGGGTTTCCACTTCTTGGGCTCGAGATACTGAAATTCGAGATTTCAGTATTTCGAGCTTCTGAAGTGAATCCATATATATATATATATATATATATATGTATATATACATACATTAAAAGTGAGAAGGTAGAGAAGAGTAAAAGGCTTACCAAACAAGTAAAAGAAGGTGATGGGTTAATGGAAAAAAGAAGCTGAGTTGATAGGAGGGGAGAATAGGTAAAGTGGGGGATTGACATGGGCAGGACCACGTCTTGTAGAAAAAGTTTTAGTTCTTGTTTGAACAGGTACTTTTGAGGAATGCTTCTTATATCGAGAGGAAGTGAGTTCCAAGCATGGGCTACAGAGTATTGGTAAAGGGGCTTTCCAATATTTTTATTGGGTTTGTATATGTCAAGAAAGTATTTGCTGGTAGTATGGAGGTGACGATAGGGGTTATAGTAGGAGACTAGATTATAGATGGAGGGGCAGGAAAAGGGGTCATTCAGGATAGAGTCTGTAATATGTAGTTGAGCAAGTAGTAGTTCCTTAGAGAATTCTGGCCATTGGAGTGTCTTAAGGGTGAGGCAGTGGTGAGATTTGTATGGGAGATAGGAAGCAAATGTGGCTGTTTTGTTATATATTTGCTCTAGTTTGGTGATAAGTGATGTTTGAACATTGGTAAGGACAGGGGTAGCGTAAAGAAGACAGGGTAGAAGGAGGGCCTTAGCTAGGGAGGGTTTGGAGAAAGGTGTAAGAAATTTTTGGTTGCATAGAGAAGTCCAAATTTCTGGTGGGTCTTTTTTATACATTGTTGAATATGAATATCGAATTTTAATTCATCATCAATTATTACCCCTAGTAGTTTGGTATAGGGTTTGGGTTTAATAATGGTGTTGTTGAGCGAGGTGATAGAGAAAGAGGATTTGTGCTGTGTAAGTGTTTTAGGGAAGAAGAGAAGAAGTTTGTTTGCTTTTGGATTTAGTATTAGATGGTTATCAGAGAGCCAGGTTTCGGCAGAGGAGAAGGTTTGTTGAGTGAGATCTAGAAGTTTAGGGTTACTGTGGACAGAGGTGATATGAGTGGAATCATCAGCATATTGTAGAAGTATAGAGAGGTTAGTAGCAGAGTGAAGTTTATTAATGAATATATTAAACAGGAGGGGACCCAGAATAGATCCTTGGGGAATGCCAGTATTTACTGGGAGGCATGGAGAGAGGACAGTTTGCCAGTGGATGGATTGTTGCCTGCCAGAGAGGTAGCTATAGAACCAGTTAATGGAGGAGGTAATGAGATGAAGGTCAGAAAGTTTAGTTAGTAGTTTGGAGTGAGAGACAGTATCAAAGGCCTTAGAAAGACTGAGGAATAGACAGGAAATGAGCAAGTTTTTGTTACAGGATTCAGCTACTGTTTGGGTGAAAGAGAGTAATGCAGAGGCTGTACTATGGTGGGATCGGGGTCTAAAGCCAGGTTGGGTTGGAGTAAGGAGGTTGTTGTCAAGAATCTGTTTGAGTAACTGAGTATGGATGCACTTTTCTAAGATTTTGGATAGGGGACAGGATAGCAATGGGTCTAAAGTTAGAAGTATCAGTAGAGTTTCCACCCTTATGGAGAAGGATTGTATAAAAGGATTTCCATATGTCTGGAACATGGGCTTCGGAAATGGAACAATTGATAAGAATAGAGACCAGGTAGGCAATAGAATGTGCAGCAATGTTTAGTAAATGGAGGGGGTAGTTGGTCGGCAAAGGGGGAGAATGGCTTAAGTTTATTTAGGAGAGATTTAATAGTGGTAATGAGAACTGGTTGGAAAGTGATTGTAATGGGAGCAATTTTGTTATGGAGTGATGGAGGGGTTGAGTCAGAAGTACTATTTTGTGTAAGTTTTGGATTGTTTCTGTGAAATAATTGTTAAGGAGGGTTACAGTTTCAGTAGCAGTGCTGAGTGGAAAGGGGTTGGGAGTAGAAGTGTTGCCAGGGTGGAGCAGGTTGTTGATGGTAGCCAGAATTTATTTGGATTTTTGTGTGTACTACATTGGCTAGAGGAGAAAAAAGCTTTCTTATCTTTGTTGACCAGTTTTTTTTATCATGTTTCTGAGTTCTTTGTATCTTTGAAGTAGGAGAGGGGAATTGTTTTTTACTCAGGCTTTCCAGGCACCATCACATTTGTGCATGATCAAGCGAGTTTGTTTAGTAAGCCAGAGGGCAAAGTTGGATTTCATTCTGATTTTTCTAGAATGGGCAATTGAGTCAAGCGTGTCAAGGAAGATCTTACTGAAGGATTTTACAGCCTCATTGAGAGGGAGATGATGTAGGAATGACCAATTAATGCTAGAAAGGCTAGAGTTAAATGTATCTGGGTCAAAGTGGGTAAAGTTTTAACATACTCTATATGTAAGATCTTTGGGTGAATGTTGGATGAATCTTTTAATAAAGCTTGGGGAGTAGTCACTTAAAGAGTTAGGAAGTATGGCAGGGTTATGATAATGATATAGGATTTGAGGTAAGGATCCAGTCAAGGATAGGTTCAGATGTGGAGTTTTTGTTTGTTCTAGTATGGGTAGATATGAGTTGGTGAAATCCATGAAGGTTAAGACTGTGGGTAGGGGATGAGTAGGACAGTTTAGACCAGTCTATGTTAACATCCCCGAGTGTTATGCTTTCATATGGGACACATTGAGTGAACCAGGATAGAAGGCTTTCCAGGATGGAACTATTATCATCGGGGGGGGGGGGATTTATATAGAGACTATGGCAAGCATTTTGTGAGGGTTAAGGTAACCGTTTATAATAAGAATTTCTGCAGGTGAAAAGCAAGGCACAAAGTTGGAGAGTGGGGACAGGTTAAGTTGTTCAGAGTACAGGATAGTAACCCCCCACCCTCTTGTTGGTTCTATCTGAGTGAAAGATATTGTAACCAGGAGGTCAGATTTTGTGTTAAGGATGTGAGGTTTAAACCAGGTTTCTGACAGGGTTAGGATGAGGGGAGATGTGTTAGAAATCCATGAGTGAAGATTTATTTTATTTACAATGCTTTGAATATTTAAAGAGAAACTTTTTAGTGATTTGGGTGAAAGAGTGTTGGTATGAAGGGGTAGGTGAAGGGGAGAGGTTTGAGTTGTGCAGGGTAGAGGCAGCAGGTCCTGAGTTGGGGTGAATGTCTCCATCTAAGAGAAGTGTGTCAAAGAAAGTGAGAATATATGTGAGTAGGTTCAGAGTAGGAGGATGCCTTAGCTTCAGGCTAGTGGAGAGAGATGAAATTGGAAAAGCTGTAATTTTGAAAAGGTCAGATGGTGAGATGGGAATGAGAGATGGAGAGATTAATTGTGAGTGAGAGATAGTGTGGGTGATGAGAGAATAAGGGAAAGTAGGTGAGAGTGATTGATAGTAGAGTGGTGTATGGCAAGAGGTTGTTAGTGAGAGGAAGAAGAGAAAGATGGCAGAGAGATAGAAGGGCCACATGGGAGAATGAGTAGAGGATGTAAAAGAAAAGGAAGTGCAGTGGATAGAGGGTATTGTGCACCTGTGTGGAGTAATGAGGAGAAGGTGCAGTTAATTAAAGATAAGAGTAGATGATAGTGGTAGAGAAGGATGGTATAGGGAGAGGAAGAGGTAGGTAATGAGACTAGAGGAGAGGAGAGTGTGGAGGGAGTGGTTATAGTGAAGAACAGGTGTTAATTGATTGGAGTGGCTGATTGGGTAGAGGGAAAGGAAGGGGTGTGGTGTGGATTGTATAAATGTAATGAAAGTGGGGTGGATGGGAATGGGGGTAGGGTAGAGGAGCAGAGTGAGTCTGAGCGGAGTGAGGGTGAATGGAGCAGGTGTGAACCAGGGTTTGGAGCAGACAATGAGAACAGAAAAAATTCAGTTGCTTCAGCTACTCAGGTCAGTATATTAGAGCCCATGAGCTTTTAAAACAGAGTTACATACAATTTCCTGTGGAAGGTAACCAATATTTCTTAAAAGCAGCTTAGCTAGAACAAAGGGTACTTTGACTTTCATTTTAGTCACAAATCTTTACAGGTAGGATTTAGATGCTATTGAATGAAGCAAGAAGGGGGAGGGAAGTGGGTCCCATAGTGTGTACACCTCTAGTTCACAAAGTTGAACTTGAAACTCTAATGTGAACATATATTAATAAACAATTTCTTGAATGTGTCCATATTAGGCCTCCCAGGAAGCCTGTTCCTCCTCCCTGGGATCTTAATTTTGTTTTGGAAAAATTTACTTAGGCTCTTTTTGAGCTTCCTTGCAACATTGCTCTTGGAAGACTTTACTTTTGTTAGCCCTTACTTCTGACAGATGCGTGTCTGAGCTTCAAGCTCTTATGAGTGTCCTCCTTGTTGGTGTTTCATAAGGACAGGGTGTCATTGCATACTAATCCTTCTTTTATGAGCAAGGTGGTTAATGAGTTGTCTCTTAATCAGACTATTCATGTGCCCACTGTTTTCCCTTCTCTGCAATCTGCCAGTGAGAAGGTGCTTCACACATTGGATGGACATAGACAACTTAGATTTTATTTGGATAAGACTAAGACTTTTCATAAATCTGATTAGGTCTTTGTTTCCTTTCATCCTAGGTCCTTAGGATTGACTGTGTCCAAGTAAAGTATTTATTCCTGGATTTCTAAAGCCATGTCTTTTTGTTATTCCTTTTGTGACATCCGGCTATATCCCACTGGACTGCCACCAATTAAATGTGATGTCCAGCCAATACCCCACCAGATTGCTAACATTTAATGTGTTGTCCCTTACTATCCTGGGTCAGTAACTAAAGAGCTTCAGTCCTCACTACTGACTCCAGTATGAGACTGTCACTTAAATAGGAGTAATATTTTCCAATTTCCCCCAAGAGCACAACAGGAAAATGCTCCATAATCTGGGACTGGACTGTATACTTCTGTCCACCCATAATGTAACGCCTTATTACACACTTCATAGCCATGTGCCCCAGTTTAAGACCTCTGATACACTCACACTCAAAGTAAATTTAAATCTCATACATCCAAGCCTAACCACCTCTGGGGAAGCCTGACACAGGTATCCAGCTGTGTCTCTTCCCCAGAATAATACAGTAATGCTGCAACCAATCAAAGTATCTTTGTGCCCTTCTAAAGGGGTGTCCAGTTATTAAAATTTAATATCAAAATAAATGATAGCTATGACCAGAAGCGGACAGGCCTTCTAGGTGACCTGAGGAGTATCAAACAGGTATAAGCACTCTCTAATAATATAAAGTATTTATTTAACATTTGTTTACCGGGAAAGTCCAACTTGGAACAAAGCCAATTTTCAGCGGAGTCCCAGGAAGAAACACTCTAGATGCATGTTTTTGTAATATAGGAGGAAACCGGAGTAGCCGTAGGAAACCTACATGAATGCAGGGAGGACATGCAGACTCTGCACAGAAGGCACCACAGTTGAGAATCAAACTGGAGAACCTCTTGCGGTGAGGTGACAATGCTACTGTTGCACCACTGAGCCATCTAGTAATGAAAAACATTTAATAATAAGTAAAATGATTACAAGAATGTAAATCAGTAACTTTCAATAAACACCAGAATTCAATCACCAGAAATGTAAAATTAAACTGTAGGATAGAAGTCCATCATTCTAGAAAGTCTCTATCTGGATAACTAAACTTTACTAATCTAACTAGAAAATACTGCCCCTGATCTAATCTAAAACATAACAGCAAGGCAAAGGCAGGCTTACAGTTTTTGGTAAGTTCTCTTTTCTTTGGGTATCACTGCACAGCACTGTAACTGACTGCAGCATTTCACAAACTGCTCAGCACTTGACTAACTGCACAGCTTATCAGTCTCAACTGTCTTACCTTTAAAAATAACACTCAGCTGTTTGAAAAAAAATATTTTTACTGTCAATCAGCTGTTCAAATAATCACCTAGCAACCAGGAACATTCTAATGACATCACCCACTGTTCAGCTGATTCTCTACAGTACTTTAGACTTTCCCTCACAAACGTGCAATTAGAAATATATCAAAACACTGACAGATTCTTTAAACATTCTGTTTAAACAGGGACATAGTCAACATTTTAAAACGTATTTACATTTTCACAATTAGACATGCTGGCATACAATACAAGTTAATCTGAGAATATACACAAATCTTCTGCCAGATATGCTATCACAGATAACAGTGTTTTCATTTTCTTCCTTCTTTAGCTAAGGCTTATTCTAGAGCTGTGGCTTCTTCTGTTGCTTTTTTCAAGGGTTTGGATACTAGCTCTATTCCTGAGGCAACTACCTGGACTTCTGAGCTAGAGCTGGTTTTGTTAGGGCCATCCTTCATGGCTTCCTAGAGAGCTCTGCTGGTCATTCCTCCTCCTTCTCTTCTTCCTCTGCTTTGGCACTCTCCCTATTGTAATGAATACTGCAACAATGAAATGGAGGGGCATAGTACAGTTGTGTAAACTCTTACCATAATGGTATATGTCCTTCTTTTTACTGTTGCAGTATTCACTGCCTCCCTCTACCTCTGGTCCATTTCTCTTCTGGATATAATGATTATCTCTCTTTTCCTTGGACTGGCATTCCTACTGGGGCTCTCTGTTCCAAAGATGGTATGTCCAGACATCACCTTTATGCTCTGCACTATGCGAGGAACATAATTGTAATGTACAGCGTACCTTAAAGCAACCCCAAAACTTTGGTATACTGCCCAGACATCAGACTGCACTTGGCAGGGGATCCCTATTGTAATGAATACTGCAATAGTGAAGAGAAGAACATCTACTATTAGATAAGATTTTTACACAACTGTACTTTCTATTTGAATTATTTATGGTTTTTGCTATTGCAGAAGATTTGCTGAGGCTGAGTGACCCTTTTAGGTAATATATTGAGTGAGAGTTATTTCATTTTAGAAACTCTGGGCAGAAGGGCTGGTTATGCTGGGGCAGATGGCTGGCAGTTTGTGTTTGTGTGAGCAAATTTGTTTTGCTTTGTATTTTTAGAATAACCTTCTTTTATAGTTGCCAATACTTTTGTAATAGCAACAGGTAAGTTATTTCAGTCATGGCATCCATGGGTAATTATTTCTTTTAGTATGGTTTTCAGTTGTTACCTGTCCACTGCATAGGTGCTTTTGCAGGTTATCTCCGCTGTTAGCTGTCAGAGCAAAGGCTACATTTCAATGGATCTTGTGGCAGTGAAGAGATGTGGTGTGACAAAGGAGCAAGCATTCCAGAACCCCTGCAGCAGAATTTCATTCTTTTGTTCAGTGGAGTAATTTAGTCAGGTCAGGCATGAATCTACTTAAGGTTTTAAGCATGTGAAGGGTTTAGATTATAGAACCCCGCAGCAGCAGAACATCCAGGAGCCAGTGTGTTGGCACTTTTCAGGGTCTGGATTTTCCACAGCTGTCACATTTTTTTCCCTTAATAACTTTCTCTATTTTTTTCAGGTTCGACCCCAGACTTTTAAGGATAGATGGATTCATCTCTCTCAAGAGGCGCAATGTTTACTTTCTGACTTAGAAGCTGCACAGGCAGCAGACCAAGGGCAGAACTCAAGGAAGAGACCAGCAGTGAATTCTGAGGAGGAATCAGCAGATGGACCCTCTTCAAGCAAGAAGGCTAGAAGGAAAAACAAAAGAGATACCTCAAGTCCAAGTGCCACCCATCCACTTCTGCCTGAAGCACCATTGGAACCTTAAGGTAATGACTCAGGGAACAGCAGGAGCAGGATTTAATTACATAGGTCAGTTCTCTGAGAATTGTTTGGATGAGTTTATTGATTCATTGCTATAAGAGGGGAGGGTTAGACTGTTTGACTTAGCCTTGGAGAGGAACTTTGGTGCTTCCACAGCTGTTTTTCCCAGTAAGGGAGGGCAGACAGATTTTGGGCAGATTGCAACCCCATCTTTAACCAACTTGCAGATGGGGGTCTTAGGAGCTCAGTGCTTTGAGGACTGATGTCCTGCCCTATTCAGATGGTTGTGCTCCCCAGTTTTTGTCCCCCATGGCTACATTGAACCTTTTGGTTTCCACCTCCCTGGGATCTCACATTACAGTACACATTCCTACCAGAGTTAAAGAGAAGATCCTCAAACAGGAATTTGTAGAGATACTTGACCTAGTGGATACAGATGGAATTAAGCACATTTTGGACACTGACAATTCTTCTAACAAGGACTTGATGGCAGTATTAGCAGCCATTGGGAAAAAGGCCTCAGCCAGAGCAGCACTTAAGACCTAAGACACTTATTTACTAGGTTTTATGGTGTTCATGGGAGTGATTATAAAAAAGCACCCTAGCCAGGCCCTGCCTTTACTAGCTTACTTATTGGCTGTCAGGGAGGTGTATCATGCCAAAGGGGTTCTAGCTGGGTAAATTATGGTCAGGGTTTCAGGAAACTAAATGCCATAGACAAGACCCTTGAGTGGGATTTAAGGCACCTCCGGCATTTGGTTGAGTGTCATGTTAAATAAACCAGCCACCCCTGAGATTGCCTGTGGGGATGGTAATAATTATAGGGAAACAAAGTTTTGTTGACCCTTTAATCATGGGAAATGCCTTCGGCCAGCTTGAATATTCATGTTCAGGATGTGGGAAAGGTCACCCTGTTTCCAGGTGCTGGGGCATAGTTGGCAGGGGCAGGTTTGGTATTCCCTCAACCCAATCAGAGGGAGGGCATGAGGAGGGCAGGAAATCTCTTCTAGAATTAAGCAGCCTTTTCATGGCCACAGAGGAGCTTATAGCAGGAGTTATGAGCCTTCAGCATCAGTTCCACTCCCCAATCTGTCTAGATAAATTGACCCAGCTATTGACTGTTTATCCTGACCAAAAGGTGGCAGCTGTTCTTATTGAAGGTTTCTCCAAAGGGTTTAAGATTGGGTCCTCACCACTATTAGATTCTAAGCAAGTTAAAATATTTCACAAATTAAGGAGCTTGAAGAAATTGCAGCTAAGTTAATCTAGAAAGAGCAAGCAGCTTAGACTAATTGACCATTTTTCCACCTCCCCCGGCCTGCTTTTAAATTTTCTCCCATTGATCTCATTCCTAAGAAGCAGGATGTTGAATTCAGGATGATTAATTATCTGGTGTTGCACCTCACAGGTGCATCAGCCAATGATTTGTTGACAAAGAGCTGGCCAAGGTACACTACTCTTCCCTGGATCAGGTGATGGAAGTAATTTTGGGTTATTCTGAGCCCTGGCTTTACAAGTTTGATATCCAGTCTGCTTTCTGGCATCCTCCATGAGATGGGAAGACTGGCCTTATTTAGGATTTCAATTTAAGGGAAAATTCGTTTTGGACACCGCCATACCCATAGAGTGCCCTGTGGCTTGTGCTACATTCAAACTGTTCAGCACAGCTTTGCAAGGCTACAGTGCCTTTCACACTTTCAGACCACAAAATTAACGTGAGAAACAAAGGAGAAGGATTATCTATCTTCATCAAAAATAAATACACCTCTAGACTGGTTAGATAGGAAAACTCCATGGAGTTACTCCAAGTTCAACTAACTGTGGCTAAGACACCCCATCAATTCATCTTTACCTATAGGCCCCCTTCAATGAACCAGGATACCCATGCTGTTTATTTGGACCTACTTGAGTCAATAAAATTACAACCAAACACTCTAATCATGGGCAATTTTAACAATTCTTCCATTGATTGGGAAAGTTAATTGAGTACCAATATTCTTGCACAAAGATTCCTGAACTTTGTTAACACTAAATCCCTGGAACAAATAGTATGCAGTCCCATGAGGAGCTCAAATATTCTCAACCCGGTTCTCACCAACATGAGTGACCATTGCACCACCACAAGTATAGGACCTTCACTGGTTAATTCTGATCACAGTTCAGTCACATTTGAAGTAGCTATAACAACTGAACCCCTCTTAGTTGAAATCAGGCTAAAAAATTTCACCAGAGCTAATTATACCTACCTAAGGGATGACATAAAGCATTTCCAAGCTCCTGTTCCCACAGATGGCATTGACAACTATACAAAGGTATACACAAATGCCCTGTACAAACACTTATGCAAATGTTTTGACACAGCTGTACCTGATAGGATCAAAACAAGATTCTCAAGAAATAACAAGTGTTCCTGGTAGACATCTAGCATTAATACATTATACAACAAGAGAAAGAAGTTGCTGTCTAAGAATAAAAAAAGAGAGGTCCCATCATTGGAAAAAAAAACCCCTCCTCTACTTGAACAAAGAAATAAGACAACTTGTAAAATCCTCTAAGGGCAACTTCAAAAGAAATCAGCAACCATAGCTAAGGATAACCAAAAGGCATTCTTCATCTATATCTGTAACCTAAAAAGTAGGACCCAGATGTGTGCTGAAGTAGTTGTGGATGGCATCACACACACACTGATCTTGTGAAAATAGCTACCTTATTAGCTGACAGGTTTGGCAAAAATTTCATCCCATTGTCCTCTCCAAACATTCCACAAATCATTCCCACTCATCTCCTCCACCTTGCATGTCCAAAGAGCAAGTCATTAATGCTCTCTCCAAGGCCAAAAATACAGCCTCTATGGGACTGGATGTCATTCCAGGTTGCGTTTTAAATTGTCTAAAATGAGTTAGCGACTCCATTAGGTACTCTCTTCAACAACAGCCTGAGTACTGGTTTTGTCCCTGCTGAATGGAAAACAGCAACCGTCACCCCCCTTCAAAAAGGGGGTACAGCAACAGAACCTGGGAACTACAAACTCATAAGCTTAACCAGCCTTATCTGTAAGGCCATGGAATGAATTGTCAAGGACCTTATAAATAAAGATGTAGGTGATCTCCAAACCCTTGATCTGACACAGTTTGGTTTTGTTAAAGGCAGGTCATGCCTGTTAAATCTGGCAGACGTCTTTGAAAATGTCACCAGAGCCATAGATGAAGGCAAATATGTGCATACAGCCTACCTTGACTTAACAAAGGCCTTTCACACAATCCCACATTCAGTTATCATTGATAAACTCTCCCAGTTGAATATCATCCCTTATGTCGTCAGGTGGTTGCTAACTGGCTCACTGACAGATCACACTCAGTCAATGTTGAGGACTTTAACTTAGCCAGCAGACCTGTCACCAGTGGGGTTCCACAGGGGTCAGTGCTGCTCCCCCTATTGTCTGTAATATACTTCACAGAAGTTAAGTCCAAAACAGAGGGGCTGTGGCTGACTAAATTTGCTGATGACTGCAAATTAGGTGCAATCATTGAATCCCCAGATGATGTTAATATACTTCAAGAGGGACTTACATAAACCAGTGATTGGTGCCAAAGCCATGAACTCAAACTCAGTGAAAAAAATGCCTTATCATCCCCTTCGGTAAAAACGTTACTCCTGCAGACTATTATATAAATAATAATACCCTAAATTACAACTCAGTAGTGAGAGACTTTGGAACACAAGTTGACTGTCGCCTAAACTTTGACCACTGTGTGTCTACTGTGGCAAGGGGGGCATTCTACGTTGCACACCTCATTAGCAAAGCTATTGCCTCAAGAGTGAAAGAGGTCATAACACCCCTGTACTTGACATTCATCAGGCCAATAATTGAATACAATGCTCCCTTTGGTATTACCTTAACAGGCACCTCCTGCAACTTGAGAGACCTCTGAGATTTCTATCCACGAAAATTCAGGGTCTCCAGCACATGTCATACATTGACAGAATGAAGTCACTGTTGCTGTACTTAGCAGTGTACCGGCTACTTAGAGGAGACTTGTGCCTGGCCTAGAGAGCAATCTTCGATCCAAACCTAATGGAAATGCTGTGCTTTTGCAAGTCAAATGGTACCACTCCAGGGGCCGTAATATGGACTACGACATAAATAGGACTTGCTGGAGAGACATATATGTCTCTCAGGGGTTGTCACTCCTCTGGAATAGGCTACTAGGTCACATTAAACAAAGTCCCTCTATGAACCTGTTTAAGTGTAGCCTGGATGACTGGATGGGAAACTGTAAATTCCTGATGGGGATTTCACCTATGACCCTGCTAGATATGGCAGTCGTTGCTAACTAAGATCTCGAGTTTAGGCAAGATACTTTATATTGGGTTTCTCTAGTATTATATAGGGCACACACAGCTAGGCTTATAAAGACCTTCAGGTTAGTAGCCCAGTAACAACCTACTAACCTATGAAACTATGAACCTATTGGTGCTGGCAACAGAAAACATCACTTCTATCAGTGGTCCAGTATCTGGATGATTTCCTGGTAGTAGGAGAGGGTCAGAAAGGGACTGTGCATGGCATATCAGCCTTTAAAGAACTCTGCACTAATTTGGGGTTACCTGTGGCCAATGACAAGTCAGAAGGGATGCGCCAAGCCTTGACCTTTTTGGGACTGGAAGTTGATGCTGTCGATAACTCATTCAAGCTTCCATTGAACAAACTGCAGCAAGTCCAACAATTACTTTGGAAATTTTTTGCAGTTAACAAAGCTCACACAAGAGAAGTCATGCAGCTTCATGGATTACTGAAATTTGCCTGCAGGGCAGTCTCTGCAGCCAGGGCTTTTCTTCAATACATTTCTGACTTGTTGAAAGGATACAAGCCAAAATATCACTATGTCTGGTTGACCAGAATGGTCACAGAAGACCTTTGGCTCTGGTTCACATTTTTGAACCAATTTAATGGGGTGTCATTTTGGCAGTCCTAGTGGGCTTCTTCCAGTGACCTCAACCTTTTCACATTGCAACAGGGGGGCCTGGTATGGAAGGATACTTTCAAGGCAGCTGGTTCACTGAAAAGTGGCCAGACTCCTGGCCTGAAGAGAGGAGGAGGAATATTACTTTCCTGGAAATCTTCCTTATCTAGGTGGCATTGTTGATGTGGGAGGACAAGTTATGCAACAGGAGAGTAGTCTTTAACTTGGACAATGCCTCGGTTGTTAATACCCTCAATAAATGGTTCTCCAGGTCCAAATGGGTGCACTCTATCAGGCTGTTAGCTTTGTTGAGTTTAAAGATCGATATGTCTTTCTCTAGTGTGCATGTGCCTGACTAACATAACCCTATAACTGATTGTCTTTCCCATTTTCAGTTCACCAGGTTTTTCCAGCTGGCCAGACATTCAGAACCAAAGGGCATGGCAATTCCTGCATAAGTTTGGTTAATTGGACAGGAATAGCAGCATTGTTGCTGACCAGTTCTTGACCCATCAATACTAGGAAGGCCTATTCTTCATCATTTCAGGTTTTCAAGGCTTTCTATAGGTCATTACCCTCTTGCACAGAAAATGGGCTTTGCTGTTGATCCTTCCCTTCCTAGTGGCCAGGATGTCAGTGGATGAGTGCCCTAAAACACTATTGGTGCACCTAGGATCTTTAAGATCATTTGAACATTTCTTGGGTCTTCAAGAAGTGTCCAGCGACTGGCTGACTGGCAGGTTGCTCAAGGGATGGAAGAATATTCGTGAGACTTTCCATGATTCTATGAAGCCTATTGGGAGACAACTCCTTGTCATCATTGTTTGGAGTTTGTTTAACACACTGCCTGATTTTCACACCTTTGTTACTTTAGCTGCTTTGTTCATGTCTTTATATACGGGTGCCTTTCATGCTAGTGAATTACTAAACTCTCTTTGTTGGGATGACCTTGTTATTCACAACAATTTTATACTGATATAGGTAAAGAAATACAAGATGGATCAACTGGATAAAGGACACCATGTTTGGCAAGACAAGGTGAAAGGTTTAGTCATTTGCCCAGTTCACTAGTTCAGATTACTGTACAGGATCACTCCCAAAGGAATTAGGTCAGGCCCATTTTTCATATGGGTGGGTGGTAGGCCACTTAGTTTAGCAAAGGTTACCCTGCTACTGAGAAAAGCCATTGAGGGACAAGGGATACATCCATAAGGGTATTCATCTCATTCATTTAGAATAGGACATACCTTCAACTTGGCCATGATGGGGCATTCTGTTAAGGTCATCCAAAAGACAGGAAGGTGAGTGTCTTACTCCTTTTTGTCATATATTAGGCATTAATCTTTATTTCTGTTTCAGGTTATCTGGCTGTTGGGGAATTCTTTCATTGAGAGAGCTGCAATCCAAGCTTTGGTCCACCAGGCTGGACTCTCAGATTCCTTTGACCTTAACAAATGCGCAGTGCATTCATTTGTTTTTTCTGGCCTTCAATGTTTTTGATTTTGGGAGAGCTATGTCAAATCCCAGCTAAGGAACCCTTACCCAGGTTTATGCAGACAGCTCAATAGATTGGATTCCAGGTAATTCACCAAAAAGGTTTTGACAGATTGGACTCTGATTTTTATGATAGGGCAATGTGAATTTGAACAGTCTTGGTTTCGATTTGTTTAATTTAGACATTGTTATGACCAT
>NC_056740.1:24323196-24408196 GCF_019279795.1 Protopterus annectens | reverse complement strand
AGGCTGTATACCTGGTGGGAGTTTTAAGACTTGGTTTAAGGTTATGGTAGGGCTATGTAGTTTATAGGAGCAGGTGTTGGGAGGGCTATGTAGAAACAGGAGATCAAGCTAGTGGGAGTTCAAGCACTTGCTTTTTTTAGAAAATGGCTTTGAACAGGTGTGTCATGAGCTACCAGCACATTAACACCTGTAGTAGACCTGTGGATGACTTGTTGCTTAATAACTTTGAATAACAACATTTGTTGCTGAATGATAAATAGGTGTATGTGTGACTGTGATAATAAAGCAAAGAGAGGGAGGGGAAAGTTAGTATAAGATGAAAAACATTGAAAGGGAGCAACCATGCTGTTTTAACTCTTTAGTATGTGATATAATGGGTGTGGTACATTAAACTGAGTCCAACTTGATTAACATTGCACTGTTCTGAAAATAAAAAAATATCTTTGCAGCCCTGAGTGAAGTGGCGACAAACTCTTCCTAACCCCCACACACCCTTAAGGTTGCAAACCTTTGGGATAGGTTTGCAGATCTCATTGAAATGGTCCGTCTACCATTTGGGATTCAGTAAACTATAAATATACCAATATAATGCACATAATGACAGTCCCTTTACGAGCTAATATAAAAAACACATAATTTACAGTACATCTACATGCTTTATCTTCAGTACCTTGTACAAAGCCTAGTCACAGCTTTGTCCACATTGAAAATTCTGTTGATAATGATCTTGCTAATTCATAGCTTCCACATAAAAAAAGGCTTTTATGTGTGATTTTCCTAGTATTGACCATATCAATTCAAGATGTTATTTAAGTAGTACTGCTGAGAAGAAGCACCAAGTAAGCAATTTAGTTATTCTGAATGAGGTGTTTCAAACCCATACACAAAGCTGCTGTAGCTGCAAACTGAAAACATATGACATGGGACATTCATAAAATACATGCTCCCATATAGCCAGCGAATTTGTTATATTTGTTGTTATTCTCTAAATCATAACTATGCCTCTTAGATCACAGAATGACTGTTGGAATTGAGTCATGAATAAAATTGGTTCTGGGACTGCTGTTTTGTAAGGATGTGGGTTAGCCTTAACACTGAAAGTTATCTTGGGACAGACCAGCAGCATTAGCAATCTGTGTTTTGGAGAAAGATTTAACATTGCAATGTGTTATACAATGAAAACTCATACTCTGTTGACTCATGCTGTCCAGGAGAGAAACCTTTGTTTTTTCCATACTGTTCTGATAGTGTACTCCTAGGTAATGAAGTGTCTTACACTGTAATCTGGTGCATGTAGAAAAGAAAAAAAAGTATTTCCATTTTGCTTTGATTCAAGGTAATAACTTGAACAACTTCTAAAAAAGTGCAAGTTGACCTAATAAAACAAATTTATATCAACAGAGAAAAAACAGTTAGTAAATTAATGTCACTGGTGTAAAGCTAAATGTCATACTGGGACTGAGGAATATCACTGACATAAAAAACATCTTTGTTATTTTGAGCAAGTAATTCAGTGTAAAAATCAAAGCCAGAAACAAAAAGCACTCTTGCCTGATTTCACACTACAGTGGTCTAGATTCTGACAGTTCCATTGCCCCCCTACTGTAATAAATACTGTGCTAGCTGCCCTTGTGGGCCATTTTAAGCATAGCCAGTTTACCTTTTTGTGCTTGAAATAACCTGTACCATTTGGTTACAGATTGGCCTTACTTATCACATAGTCGATAATTATTTATTACCCCTAATGTGAATAACTGAGATCATACCACAGATAATTTGAGGAGCTGCATTTGTCCATTAGTATTACACAGGGTGGCCCTAGGGTAAATTTTCTTTTTCCCATCCATAGATCTAAGTATTTCAAAATGGATAGGGATGAACTCTGTTTTATGTGGATGGGAGTCTGTTCCATAACAATGGTATCCTCTGCGTAATATACCTGTCCCTCTAAACTGTTCTGTTGATGTTGCAGAAGAGGTTTAGATCCCTAGACCAAGGATTTTTGATGCCATTCAGCTTGCTGATGTTCAGTAAATCTGTCGGTAATGGGTCAGGGGATGCCTTGTATGCCAGACACAGGTCACTTCTTAGCAGTCTGCATGATACCGGGTACAGTGACATGGCTTTTAGTCGGCCCATGTAGGACATGTTGTTTAGGCCTTATATCCTTTTAGCAAGATATCTCTGTAGGAATTCTAGTTGTTGCATGTGTCTGGACAGATACATGCCAAGGAGGGGGCATTATATTCAATGAGTAGCCTAATGAGGCTGAGTAAAGAGGGAGGATGATATCCCTAGATGTAGACAAAATCCCTCTGTTTATAAACTGTGCAATATAGAAGGACTTTCTCACAATAATATGCACATGCTGTTCAAAACTTAGGTCAGTGTCCATAAAAGTTCCCATATCCTGTGCAATTGGGTCAGCTCTTAGCGGTGTATTATCAATGTGGTAGTTCCCTAGGGTAGATTACTTCCTAAAGGATACAAAAAATTATTTTTGGGCATTTAGTGTTAGACCATGATTTTGACACCAGTTATTTATTTGATACAAACCTTCCTGCAGGATGGATAACTCATTTGGGGATTTAATGACTGCTCCTAGTTTGCAGTCATCTGCAATTTAATCAGCCAGAGCCCTATGGTATTGATTTTTACTTCAGAAAAGTAAATTCAAAACAGAAAAGGTCCCAACTCAAAACCCTGGGGGCTCCACAGGTAACTGGCCTCTTTGGGAAGTAACTTCTCCTATTATGATTATCTGCATCCTATCTGTGAGTCAGCTGGCAATCCAGCAAGTGACATAGGGGTTTATTCCCAATTTATTTAGCTTTTCTACTATGCCTGAGTGGGAACTGTGTCAAAAGCTTTGACCAGGTTGAAGTATGTGGCGTGTACCATTTTGCCTTCATCCAATGCTTTGGTGACCTTTTCAAAAAAATCCATCAGGTTGAGTAAGCATGATCTGCCCTTGATGAATTCAAACTGAGTCGGGTCTAATGTCTGGACTGACTGATTAATTCCATGATAAGTCTTTCCATGACTTTGCATATGAGGCTGGTCATACTTAAGAGTCTGTGATTGCCTGGGTCTTTGGAAGGTCCTCCTTTATGCAGGAGAGTGACTGTTCCTGTTCTCCATTCACCTGGTACAAAACCTGTATGGAGGCCAAGCTTGAACAGTACTGTTAGAGGTGTGGGTAAATCATGCTTCGTTCTATTTAAGATGCATTCAGAGATATTGTCAGGACCCATCGATGCAATATTTTTAGCATTTGATGGCACTTTTATGACATGGGCTTGTGTGATAGGTAGAGGTATAACAGTTTCAGGTATATCTTGAGGGACAGATGGTAGGGGGAGAGAGTGGTAAAGGTAAAGCTAAATTTATCGGCCAGTAGATTCACTATATCTTCAGTCTCAGTGTAGGTAACATTGTCCACAATCAGCTCAGTGGATTGCTGCATTGCACTTTTGAGATTATGAACATAACTAAAAAATGCTTTGTGTTTGTTTTTGGCTTGTATGGCTATTTTAGCATCAAACTAGGCTTTGGTGTATTTTATTAAGGTAAGTTGTTTGTTTATTTCAGTATAAGAACTGTAACATTATGGGAATTATTCTTTTTATTTTTGATCAAAATTATTTCCTTTTATTGTAAAGCTTGTAGATTTTATAGTTCCACTGGTGAATTTGTTTCTGAGGTTTGCCCTGCACTTGTTCCTTCGGGATACAGCTGTATCTATACAGCTGTTTACAAGCTGGTATAGTGTTGTGGTGTACATTTCTGCATATTCAATGGAGTTACTGGAGTTTGGTGGGTATTTGAAGCTTGCCAATGAATTACTTATGAGTAGGTAGTTTGTCTTAAAGACATTTGTAAAGGTACCTTGGGTAGAAGGGATCACTGATTTCAGTTTTATTTCAAATGAGACTGCCTTATAGTCAGACCAAACAAGTGATGAAGATACACAGGGGATAGTGCAAGATGCTCCTACATCAGTAAGGACAAGATCCAAGATGTTATTCCTCTTGGTGGGTACTCTGACTAATTGCTCCAGTGCATTTGTATTGATAAAGTACAGGAATCTCTGTGCTTGTGCACTAGTGGTGGGGCAAGTTTACTAGTGTATAATCGTATAGTTTAGATCACTTAGGAAAATGGCATTGGGTTTAATACTGAGTGATTGTTGTGCCTGTAGAGAGGCAATGTGGTTTTCCATAGCTAGGTAGTATATGTACGGGACCTTTTTGATAGTTATTTGAACATGAAGCTCTAGTGTATCATGCTGCTTTGTCAGCCTTGATGCGAATCTCTTGTGAATGTGCACTGGTACACCTCCACATTTTTCCCCTGATGTGCAGTAGCTGGTCTAAATGTGTGGAAGACATTATATCCCTAAACAGCTGGAGTGCTCTCCACTATTTTAGACCATGTCTTAGTCACTAAACAGACCTCAATGTCTTCCAGGGTGATAAGGGCCAATAATCAAAACACTAGAGTGGACAGATGCAGGCTATCTCTGACAAAGCAGAGTGGTCTGTAGATCATATCATCCTCAGTTGACAAATATTGGAGCCCCTTTGAATGACACCAAAACTAAGCCAATTATTGCATCAATTATTTTTTGCTCATATCACAGTATCATCCTTGGAGAAGGCAAAATGCTATTCAGTGCTAGGCTCATACCTGCCTTGGACACATAGTCTGAGAGCTCCATCATGTCTCTCTTCGTATAATCCAGGGAGGTATACCTCAAGCCATTGATTCCAGACTGAACTATGACAGAGTCACTTGTTCAAGGACTTGAATGCATACATGATCTGACAGATCCTTTAAAAAAAAAAAAAAAACTCACAGGCAAGATGCTCAGATGCAATTTTAACATAGTTACTAAGAAAAACTGCTCTAGTTTATCTGGAGAGAAAGATAATAAAATACTGATAAAAGAAAGCTTTTGAAATGAAAACATAGTGTGTGTACAGCATTAATGTGTGTCTTGCTTGCTGAATAAACTCGTGTTTTTGCACTAGTGCGTGGAGTCTCCATTCCATATTCAGGGTACCTGTGGACTTCTTTGTGATTTTTTGTTCCTTGATGTACGTTTTTTTTTACTGATAAAAGAAAGCTTTCTGAATAGTTATTTAAATAAGCTTAGTTTTTACAAAACCTGGATAACCAAAATATACAAAAATAGGTGCATTATTCCCATGTCAGAAAGAGAGGATTATTATGAATAATTTATTTTAGCCATCCCCTATGCCACATTCTTCCATCTCACTCCTTCTAACTTGTTTGGGTATGTCCCCATGCCCCCTTCTTAAATATATTACCTCCATGGATGAACAACCACAGGGAAAAGGCAACCACCTTTGATGGGGTGAAAGACACACTAACAGAAAGCATCATTTAGTTTCTGTCATCATCTTTATTAGATTCAGTGTCATGAACAAAGTGGAACATAGTTTATGATGTTTAAAGGCATCAACTACCCTGAGCTAATATCAGAAAACAATCAACAATCAGACACCATACATGGTGAACTAAATCAACTTAGCTTTAATAAGCTGGCCACAGTAGTAACATTTTTGCATAAAGTGACATTTGTTATGTAAATATCCATAATAGTACCTGTGAACTTCACTGCCTCAACAAAACTACATGTTCCCAAATAAAAGCTGCTCAAAATCTGATCGAACTTGCTTTGGCAGCAATTGCTGAAAAGAGGAATCAGCATGCCATAACAGAAAATGCAGGTCTTAAGTTCAGTAAGTAGAAATTAATTTTAACAAATAGAGGGTTATTGGTAGTTCTTATAGGCTGTCAGCTGGAAACAATTCCTGGCATAAAAATGAGCTGACTTCTTTAAGGTTCATGCAAGTTAACAGAATCATATCAGGGACAGAATCAATCAAACAATTAACCTCAGAGGCTGAGGTTAGAGGGTGCCAGACAAAGGCCTTAACGAAGTAGTAACAGCAAGGACATAAAATATATAGTTGTGAGATTTTAGACTTCAGCTTAAAACCAAAAGTTTTTCGTTCAAACACCCAGAACAGTGGTATCATATTATCAGACACAAAGGAACACAACCTAGACAGATTCATCACATTCGGGGCTTGAACCCAAGCTTTTCAGAATGCATTTTATTAATTTGCGGACTATATTCCAGAATCTTTAATGAGTTATTGTTAGTGGGAACTGAGGGATGTGCATTGATAGAGATTAATGAACTTGACAAAAGAAGGCATGCTGCTGAGCTGGTAGTATAGCCAGCATGGTATCCTGTATGTCTTGAGTTCAAAGTGAAGTGTATTTTTCTCTTGTGTTTATGTGTGTGCTAGAAGATGCACATTGCACTTAAATGATTGTAATGATCAATTACTGTGTAATCAGTGGTGGCACACTGAGAGAAATTAATGTCCTTTGGGAGAAGCAGCCCTAAGCTGCCTCAGTGGTGTAGCTACTAAAGTAACCAGAATAGTATTCTGTGGAACTCAGGTTCAAGTTCCTGTTGAGTCACATAAATGTTTTTCATATCTGTTTGCACACATCGAAATCTCCTTCACCAGCCCTATACCACTATCACCATTAGTAAACTACATAGCAGTATGCACTTTCAAGCAAAAGGCAAACAGAAACCATTTAGCTTTTATAGCACAAAATCTGGAAAGCTGATTTACAAGCACCTGTGACTGCTATACTATGTCATTTCTATTTCAAATCAGAACAGAGGCTTTTTGCCAAACACTGCTAGCTAATGGCCTTGTATCAGTGATCAGGTTAAGGGCTTCACAAGGGCATTAGAATTATGAGCTGTTATGCTTTCTATGTGAGAACTTAAATTCACAAACAAGATTTGGAGCGGCTGGTAATCAAATAAAGTACATGAATGCTGGACAATGCATTGTAAAGAAATACTTCATCACACTGTATACTTTTGGAGAAAGTATAATACTTTGATGCCTACATTTATCACCACAACAGTTAAATACTGTTATCATGTAAAAGCCACACTAACAGGCAGTCTTCAAGGTGTAACATTCAGGTTGATAGTCCTCTTTCGTATTCACTAGGCTGGTTATCCCTTCCCACTCTGTGATGGCTGAGGAAGTCACCTCTTAGATTGCCATAGGGAAGATGAGCTCAATGCTGTTGACATAGCTCTCAAACTCTTAGCACAAGAAATCTGGACAAAACCAAAATAATGGGGAGCACAGGTCCAAAAATAGGGACATATTTTAAATATTGGTCTTTTAAATTTAGTTGCTAGAATAACATGACTTGTGTCAGCATGCATTTTTCTGAAGGATATAAACTCTGAAACTCAAATGTATGTCATTATTTAGTGATTTCAGAGGTATGGTTGATGGCCCTTCTTCTGGTTTGCTTATCTTGAGTAGAAGCAAATCCACTGGTTTAGCATTAGCTAGTGTGGGTATCTGACCAAGATGCTTTGGATCTGAGACAGGTACTTTAATTAAGTTATTGGAGCCTTGAGGTCTTACTGCTTTCTGGAATGGAGAGCCCTCACTTACTAGAGTATTGCTTATACTGGGAATTTAATGAGCTCTGAGATTGTTGTTTGACCCAGTCTCCATCCACCTCCTTCATTAATTACTTCCTCTTTCCTTAGTTTGTTTTTTTCCCCACACCTCTTTTATTTATTTGTTTATTGTATGTATGCATGCATACATACATACATACATTTGTTGACCAAGGTAGAACACTAATCCTAATGGACCCTTTTCAAGTTCAACCTGGTGTTTTACAACCAATAGTATACAGGAGAGTAAATATATGGGCAATAAAAACAGGTGGGTTTCAATTGTTTACATTATTTTTCTGTCTGTAATTATCACCATAAAAGGAGTATAGTGGAGGTTATATTGCTAGGGCACATTAAGCTATGCGTGTCCTTCTGTTTAACCCTATTGTGTAGTCTATTGTCTAAAGTAGGTCTCTGGATTCTTCTGCCGAATTTTATTCTTTTAGGAGATTTAAACCTTAACTGGCTTGGGCAGGACTCTCAGTTGACATTTCAAAATCTCTCATTTAGTTATGTTATATAAGACCTAATCATGTCACAGCAAATCACTCCATACTAGATTAAGTGGTTACAATCATTCCAAACAGGCTTTCTCTGTAGTGTTAGCACTGAAAAAACAGAGTAAAATTTTAAGGAAAGGATATACAACCACATCCATGACATTTCTACGAATAACAGCAATAATAGCCTGTTTAAATAAAGTGGAACATATGCATGCTTTGTGAAGTTTAGATATGGCATCATTGACAAAGTTGATCTACCCCAACCCCCCAGGAGACAGGATTGAGACACATTATTGGAGTACAGAGAGTTTTATTGGCAACTTAAAGTGAATGCCACCATTGCCCTAGGACTGAATGAAAACATGTCCATTACACTTTATAGGTAGATGGGTGTTTACAAGGCTAACAACCACAAGGGCCTTTTTAAGCCTAGCCATGCATCTCAAATCTCTGACAAGTTCTGTTACCCTTGATAAGTGTAAGCATGGGCCTGTGAGATGAACAGTTTACAGGTTACCTGTGTCCATTAGAGACATAGGTGCCAAACCAGGGAAGAATTTCTGTTTTCCCATCCAATTGTCCAAGTTGCACTTGAATTGGTTTAGGGAGGATCTCTGCTTCACATGTATGGGGAGCCTGTTCCATAGATGCGGTAATCTCTGGGATACATACCTATCTCTCCAGCAGGTCCTATTTATATCACAGGCAAGGTTTAGGTCTTTAGAATGGGTAATTCTGGTGCTGTTTGTTTTGTGGATATGCAGGAGGTCCATCAGAGTTGGTTAGATAATGCCCTGTATGCCAGGCATGGATCTCCCCTCGAAAGACTGTAGGAGACAGAATACAGGGATAGGGCCTTAAGGCAGTCTGAATAGGACATTTTATTTATGCCCTGTATTCCTTTAGTGAGGAACCTCTGCGGACATTCCAGTTGTTGAATATGCCTGGTTAGATACATACAAAAGGGGGCATTGTACTCAATGATAGGTCTGATGAATGTCGACTACAGTGGAACAATGACTTCCTTGGAGTTAGATACCATACCTTTGTTTATAAGTTGTGCAACACAGAATAATTTCCTCACCACTGTAGATACATGATGGTCAAAGGCTAGATTACTATCTATGTGTGCCCCTAAGTCTGTGACTGCTGGGTCAACTGTAAGGGGTGTGTTGTCAATATGATAGTTACCAGGGATGGATGACGTCCCAAAGGATACTATTATGCATTTCTTGGCATTTAGCTTTAGTCCATGTCTCTGACACCACTTGTTTGTCTGTGTTAGCCCCTCCTGGAGGACATTTGTGTCAGTGTGAGATTCAATGGCAACTCCTAATTTGTAATCATCTGCAAATTTAGTCAGCCAAAGACCAGAGACATTGGCTTTGACTTCTGAGAAGTAAATGCCAAAAAGGAGCAGTCCAAGGACTGATCCCTGAGGTACTCCACTTGTGACTGGCCTCTTTGTAGAGGTGGACTCCTCGATTCTAACTTCCTGTTTTTTTTTCCTCTGAGCCAGTTGGCTATCCACTGGGTGACATACGGGTTGTACCTAACCTCTTGAGTTTGTCCACTATGCTTGAGTGGGGTATTGTGTCAAATGCCTTGGCCAGGTCGAGGTAGGCAGTGTGAATGATTTTGCCCTCATCTACTGCTTTGGCAACCTTCTCAAAGAAGTCCACCTGTTTTAAAACTTAGGTCAGCCAAATTATAAAGTCGTGAAGGTGCAGAATTATTTTACGTTTACGTGTAATTGTATTTAATATTTGACATTTACTGGATATTTTAACAAACCCTTATTTTTTATGATTTATTGAGATAGATTAATAAATTGGAAATTTAAAAAAAAATGTATTAAGTGAATTGTCATTATACACGTGTAGTGTACAACTTTAAAATGAACTAAGTTTGTGATTAGTTGGTCAAAATATTTAAATAAGTAATGGCTGCTTTGTATAATGGCTCTGATGAAGTTTCTATATTGTATGAAATGAATTCACTTAACTTTTATCTATTAAAGTTATTTTATCTTTTGTTATTTTTGTGGTATTGGTGTCTCACACACACATGCACACACGCACACACACACACACACACACACGCGCACACCATTTTCTTGGTTAAGCAGCAAAACAAAACAAACCATTGTACCTTTATGCTGCCCATCATTGCACTCAGTCTTTGTAACATGGCTACTAATTTTATTTCCAAATAACTACTTACATAATCAGTTACTCATTATCCTCTGGCACTGTACAATCTATGTGGAAGCATGTTTCTATCATTCTGCTCCCCTAAAAACTGGGCACTGAGAAGGTATGGCATTCTTTAGTTCCATCTCTAATCTTACTGCATTTGATAAATATCTGGTTAAACCAACCTACAAGCAAGCCCTGAATTTTACTACTAAATATGGCAATGTTTCCTCTAACAAATGCAAGTTAGAAAATGGAAAAGTATTCTTAACTGTCCTGTTGTGACTTGACATAATCTATTCAAACACAGCAAATTGCCCTTTACCAGATGTTTTGTTTATAGGGTTAAAGTATGGATATCAGATTGCAGAACATTTGCTGCTACTAAACCAACTAAAACTGTTTTTTGATTTAATTTCCTGGTCTAATTCCGAAATTACCTCTTGGACAGAACGGTCTAGTGACACAACAGCAGGGTCTACTGCAATGTAAGTGTTTTTAGGACATGGGTGTTACAAGGTTTCATGCTTGGTCCACTATTCTTTTCACTTTATATAGGATTCTTAGGATACGGGTGTCACAAGGTTCTATGCTTGGTCCACTAATCTTTTCACTTTATATCTATGATCCTTTCACACATCTGCATCTCTAAGCAGTAGTATGTCAATAATCTGGTGTTACTGTGCTCTGAGTGTGGCTTGAGTTCTATTCAAAACATCCTCCAAAACAACTTTCTTAGGGAATGGAACTGACTGCAGTATAGGAAATGTGTTAATCTTGAGACTATAACATTTATCTTAATTATAATTCACAAAGGGCTTTCTAACTCCATTCAGCTTTCACTCATGAGACACTTTCAAGTGTGCATTTTAAATAACTTGAAATCTGATATGACTTCCATTCCCTTATCCATGTTCATACTAAACTGTGTTATATTTAATATTGAAACTCAGTTAAAAATGGCCTATAAAGCCACATGGCCTCTCTCTCTGAATATGCCATAGAAGCTATTTCCTTCTTCACTTCAATACAAAGATATGTACCTGTTAGAACAAACTCATAGGTTCATAAGTTCATAGGTTGGTTCTAGGCTATCGGCCCTAGGGCCTATACAAATCTAGCCATAACAATTCCCTGGCTATTTCTTCCCACACTATTAACTTCCCTGGACCCCTGTCTAGCAGGGCGACTGACATGATCCCTGGGGAGAATTTACTTTCTCCCATCCAATCATCAAGGTTCCTTTTGAAGAGGGCCAAAGAGGTGCTCTGCTTGACATGTATGGGCAGTCTATTCCAGAGTCTGGAGAGTCTCTGGGTCAGGAACCTATCCCTCCAGCATGTTTTGTTTATTCTGCAAATTTCTTTCACTTTGTAGCATCAAAAAACTATATCTTTTCTCTCCTTTCTGCAGTCTTCATATAGAAGAGTGCATGAGACTGTGAAAGTTGACCAGAAAGGATTTATCCCTAAAACATGTGGTCAAGTAAATGCCAACTTTACTGCTCCAGCAGCAGAAACGAAGAGCCAATGCTAGTCTAATACGTCAAACCTAGTCAAGCACCCAAATGCAGTTGTTGCTCGTGGTAATTTGCTGTTGTGTCTGGAAGTCAGATCTTGTCCATAAGACTGACTTGCAATGTTCCAATTTAAGATAGAGAATAAGCTGATGTACAAAATTCAAGAAATAAATTGTTAAGGAAATAAGAATTAATATGTAGGATTCTCAATAAAATACAATGAGGCATACATGGGCTGTTTGTGGTGTGCTCTTTACAGTATAGGGTCATAGGAAGTACAAGCCAAATAAGTCTGAAGATCATGTGTGCTTTGACAAATACCACCCTAGAGATGCATCTCCCACTTTCAGGAGGGCAAAACACGTCAGGCTGGGGATGGACTTGTTGGTACAAATCCAATCACCAAGGTTCATAGGTTCATAGGCTGACACTAGAATTTCGGCCCTAGGGCCTATGTAAGCCTAGCCATAACAATTCCCTGGCTATTTCTTCCCACACTATTTACTTCCCTGGACCCCTGTCTAGCAGGGCAACTGACGTGATCCCCGGGGTGAATTTCCTTTCTCCTATCCAATCATCAAGGTTCCTTTTGAAGAGGGCCAAAGAGGTGCTCTGTTTGACATGTATGGGCAGTCTATTCCAGAGTCTGGGGAGTCTCTGGGTCAGGAACCTTTCCCTCCAGCATGTTTTGTTTATTGTGATGACAAGATTTAGATCCCTGGAGCATGTGGCTCTGAGGGATTGGGATTTCTTTAAGAGTAGCATGTCCAACAGCTCTGGGTTAGACTTGTATGTTAAGCAGAGATCGTCTCGGAGTAGACGATATGTGAGAGTATAGCTGGAGTTTTTTAAGGCGGTCAGCATAGGGCATCTGCTTTAGGCCTGTGATTCTTTTAGTGAGGTATTTCTGCAGCCTTTCCAGTTGTTGCAGATGTCTTGAAAGATACATACCAAACGGGGTATTGTATTATATAATGGGTCTAATGAGGGATGAGTACAGTGGGACAATGACCTCCTTTTTTCTGGATGAAAAGCCCTTAGTGATGAGGTGTGCCACATAGAAGGATTTCCTGACTGCTGTGGCGATGCGGTTATTGAAGATGAGACCACTGTCCACCTGTGTCCCTAAGTCTCTTATCACACTTTCAGTGTTTAGTGTACTGCCACCTATGTGATAATTCACGGGTACATGTTTTTTCCCAAAGGGGATAACTATACATTTCTTGGCATTGAGCCTGAGCCCATGGCTTTGGCACCAAGCATCTGTTTCTGTAAGGCCCTTTTGTAGAGTATCCACATCATTTGGGGATTCAGTAATGGCTCCCAGTTTGCAGTCATCTGCAAACTTTGTTAGCCAGAGTCCCTTAGTGTTGGCCTGTACTTCAGAGAAGTAAATGTCAAACAAGAGAGGTCCCAGGACTGAACCCTGAGGTACTCCAATTGTCCCTTGTCTGGAGCTGGATTTGGAGTCGGCTTCTTTTATGGTGTGGGTTCTGTCAGTAAGCCAGTTGGCAACCCATCGAGTGACTTAGGGATTAAAGCCCAGCTTAGTACGTTTATCTATGATTCCAGAGTGGGGAATGGTGTCAAAGGCCTTGGTGAGGTCCAGATAGGCTGTGTGGCCTGCCTTACCCTTGTCCACGGCTCTGGAGACTGATTCAAAAAAGTCAATAAGGTTCAGGAGACAAGATTGGCCCTTCACAAACCCAAACTGGGTGGGGACCAGTGTTTTAAGGTTGCCAATGTCTTTGTTTATAAGTTCCATGATAATACATTCCATGGCCTTGCAGATCAGGCTCATCAGACTGATGGGGCGGTAGTTCCCGGGATCCAAGGTGGATCCCCCCTTGTGGAGTGGGATAACTGTAGCTGTGCGCAATTCAGTAGGCATGAAGCCTGAGGTGAGGGTATGATTAAACATGACACTTAGTTGAGGTGCCAGTTCATTTTGTAGTTCATGTAGTACACAGCCCGGGATGTAATCTGGTCCCATGGATGCTGTATTTTTAGCTTTGGAGAGTGCGTTTGTTACCTGTGTGGCCGTTATTACCAGAATTTGGAAATCTTCCAGTATTGAGATGGGCCATTTAGGGGGTGAGGGGGGTGAAGTTGGTACTGAATCGATCTGCCAGGATATTGGCAATATCCTTGGGATCAGTATATTTAATGTCATTTTGTTGTAGCTCAGAGCAAATCTAAGCATTGCCATTTAGATTCTTGGCATAGTTATAGAATGCATTGTGGTTGTCTTTGGAATCTTTGGCAATTTTATTTTCGTAACTAGCTTTGGTGGATTTTATGAGGAATCTCAGCTTCTTACTGAGGCCGGTAAGGGAGTTTTTTGCATCCTGGGATTTTCCTCTTTTCTGCAACAGTTTTTTCCTTTTGTTGTAAAGTTTGTTTATGGCAGGGGACCACCAGATTGGCTTCCTTTTTTTGGAGGAGAGCATCTTGGTAATATTTGGGATGGCACGATTCATGCATGAGTGGATGTGCTAATACAGTGCCTTAGTGTAGGACTCAGCAGTCGAACTTTCAGTTCCCATCTGCACGGGTGTCATGAAGTTTGTAACTTCTGACTTGAGTAGCATGAAGTTGGCCTTGGGGAAGTTTTTTATGGAGGTTTCCTTACTGGGGGGTCGAGGTGGGATGTGGATGTTAAGGGTGATTAGCTTATGGTCTGACCTGACCAATGAGGGGATGACCATAGGTGTGGAGCATCAATTTCCCATGTTGGTAATGACCAGGTCTAGGATATTGGAGCCCCTGGTGGGACTAAGGATTAGTTGATCCAGGGCATTGGAATTTATGAATTCCAAGAACCGTTGGGCAAAGGTGTTGGTACATGAGTAGTTTTCCCAGTTAATGGCAGGGTAGTTGAAATCACCCAGTATTAGGGTGTTTGGTTGTATATTAATATTTTCCAGTATGTTTAGAAAGGTGTAGTGAGAATCTTGGGGCATGATGGGGGATCTGTAGCAAGCTACAATTTGGATTGCAGTCTTATATAGTGTTAGTTGCACCTGGAGAATTTCAGACGCATTGTGTTGGGCAACTAACCTGGTGGTGTGAATATCCTTGGTGAATATGAACACTCCTCCACCTTTAGTGTTTCGATACTGGTTTGCTAGCTGAAAAGTGTGGTAAGAGTTGTAGCGTGGTATTGCAGGGGTGCTCTCTGGAGCCTTGAACCAGGTCTCAGTTACTGCACAGTTATCGATGTTCTCCATTTTTAGGAGTGCCTCGAGAGAGTGCATTTTGAGGTTTAGATTTCTAGCATTGAGTAGCATTACCTTCAGGTTTTGCCTGCTTGTACCTGTTATGGTGGTGGTTTTGTCCTTTGAACTTTGCCTAAAAAGGCACTATAGGGTTGGCAAGAGCCTTAGCCAGTAACCTGAATCCCAGGGATGACAGGTGCAGCCCATCTCTGGCAAAGCATCATGGTCTGTCGATCATGTCGTGCCAAGCAGACAGATACTGGATCCCCTTTGAATGACACCAGAAGCTTAGTCAATTGTTGAAGTCAATCATTTTGTCCTTATATTATGGTATCATTCTGGGTGAAGGCAGGATGCTACTCAGGGCTAGGGTCATACCTGCCTGGGCCACATGATCCGGGAGCTCTTCCATGTCACTTTTCATGTAGTCCAGGGAGGTATGTCTCAGGTCCTTCACTCCAACATGGACAATGACAGAGTCATATTTGTACTTGTGGAGTGACTTGAGTGCATGAGTTATGTGGGGGATCCTGGCACCCGACAGGCAGCTCACTGTAATTTTCTCCTTGTTCAGCCTGGTGAGTGGGACATCAGTGTGCCTGACTATAGAGTCACCTATGACTAAAGTGTTAGGTACATTGTCTTGCCTTATGGGGCTGTTGCTGGGTGGCACACTGGTGTTGTGAGCTATGTGACACTTTGGTTGTGATTGGTGTTTGTTTGCGTTTCAGTTTCGGAGGTCCTTGTTGCTTGGGCAGGTTAGAGTTATCGGCCTCCGCATATGTGGATTTAGTGTTGCTATGTGTGGGTATTGGTGGTGTGAGTTTAGAAGGGCTACGTTTTGCTTGAGGTGTAGTGCAGGTGTTAACCCTCTCTTTTCTGTCTAGCACAATCTTGGGTGGAGAGAGCGTTGCTTCCAATTTGGCTATGTAAGTGCATCTCTCACAGGTTGTTGTGTTGGGTAGTAGAAGGAGAGGGTTGTCTGTGTACATGAGGCAATTGCTGCATTGCTCCAGTATGCCCAGATTCACCAGGTGGACAGGAGAAATCAACGGAAGCTGACCCTTGGACATGCCTGGTTTGGTGCTTTTTTTTTTTTTTAAAGTACAGGAGCTGTTTTCCCTTACCATAGCAAGGTACTTTGCAATTATAGGCTGTTTAGTGCCTATGATTAATTTCTCCTTATTAATAAGGAGAGTTGAGTGCTTGTATCAGTTTAAGGCTTCCTAGTGCTTTCCAGCAGGTATTAGAGTAAGTGCTAGTCACAGGGATGCTTAAAGGTAAGATGAAAAAAAATGGTTTATCCTAAACACTGCAGTTTGCACTAGAAGAATTAGATGCAAAAGTAGGTAACTTAAGTTTTACCTGTCTAAAAAGTTAAGTTTTAGTGGAGAGTCACTATTTTTAAAACAGCAAGATAGATTGAAAGGGGGTGATCACTTTTGTATTCTGGTACTATGGAATACAGTAGAATGGCCAATAAATTTAAATAGTTGAAGGGGAGTGATTTCACAAAATGATAATTTTGTGGTTACTCACACAAGCCAGTGAAAGCAGAAAGGAAATGAGATATATGGTCAAATTAACATAAGAGGCAGGCAACTAGAAAGACAGTGGTATTTAAGAATAAGACAGTGACAGGGTAGGGGGAGTGGGGAAAAATTTCTGCCTGACACACAAGAAACAGAGCTGTGGTGTCTTTTGATGTTTTAATATGCAGTTAAAAGCAGAACACAAGCAAAACACAAGGCAAAGAAAACAAATTACAGCACTCAACATATAAAAAGGCAATAAACCAATACAAAATGCAACAAAAAAAAAGCAAACCAACCTTTCCCTCACAGCAAAGTGTAGCAGAGTCTGGGTGAGCCTTTCCAATAAAGGTTAAATAAATAAGGTTATAAATAAAGGTTAGTCTTGAAGGTGACAAGGATGTCATTCTATTTAACATGTAAGGGCAGTTTATCACAGAGATGGGACAACTACTGGGTTATAAATCAATCTCTCCAACATGTTTTATTTCTATGTTGATGATGTTTCAGATCTGTGGTTGTGTGTGCTGTGAAATTATTCATACTGTAATGGTATAAGAGATCCACTAGGCAGGGTGATGGCACAGAATGACAGGCACAGATATACACGCAGAAGTCTGTAAGACAGACAGAATACAGTGATAGAGCTTCTATCTGTCTTGGTAGCTAAGTGGTTTTAGGCCAATATTTTTTTTTAGTCAGGAATTTTTGGAGCCTTTCTAACTTCATGTTATGACTGTCTAAGTATATGCGAAAGGAGGCATTGCACTCAATAATTGATCTAATTAGTCAGCATACAGAGGAACAATAACACCCTTTGACCTAGATAAGATACCTTTAGAAATCAGTTGTGCTAGGCAGAATGATTTCTTAACTACTTTTGCAGCAGGGTGATCAAAGGTAAGAGAGTTTTCAACCCAGGTGATGAGATTCCTGACTACAGTGTCTCTGTGAAGATGTAGATGAGGAGTGTTTTCAAATGACAGCAATGCTGCACATTTTCGATTCTCTGTACACCATTGGTTTATAAGGATTTTCTGTTGCTGAAGTGCTTTTGTACCAATGGAGGAACAAACAGTGATACCTAGCTTGCCGTCATTGTCAAGTCTGATTCATCATAGGTCAGGGGTTGTGGCTCAGAGGTTAGTAAAATTTATACCAAAAGTAGGGGTACCAGCACTGAGCCATGTGGTACTCCACTGGTTACTTTCAGACCTTCTGAAGTGGCATCTGTCACCTTAATTGTGTGGTACGTTTTATCCTTTATAGGATCATTGGTTCATAGGTAGGTACTAGGCTATCGGCCTAAGTAAGCATAGCCAGCAAGGTTACTCCACTTGTCATTGCTTTGAGGTCAGATTTGGAGTCTGCAACTTTTACAGTGTGGGTTCTGTCAGTGAGCCAGTTGGCAACTCATCTTGTGATGTAGGGATTTATACCTAGTTTAGTGAGTTTAGCTATAAATCCAGAATGGGGGATGTTGTCGAAAGCCTTGGTGAGGTCAAGATAGGCTGTGTGAACCACCTTACCCTCATACACAGCTTTGTTGACTGCCTCAAAGAAGTCGATCAGGTTCAGGAGGCATGATCTGCCTTTCACAAACCTGAACTGGGTGGGATCCAGAGTTTGGAGGTTACCAATGTCTTTGTTTATGAGTTCTATGATGATACGTTCCATGGCCTTGCAGACCAGGCTCATCAGGCTAATAGGTTGATAGTTCCTGGGATCAGTGGTGGCTTCCCCTTTGTGGAGTGGGATAACTGTTGCTGTGCACCATTCAGTGGACACAAAGCCTGATGCTAGGCTATTATTGAACATAGTGCTTAAGTGGGGAGCCAGTTCATTCTGAAGCTCGTGTAAAACGCAGCCTGGGATGTTGTCCGGTCCCATGGATGCTGTGTTTTTGGCTTTAGAGAGTGCAGCTTTTACCTGCATAGTTGTGATTACAGGGACTCTGCATTCTTCCTGAATAGATATGGGCCCTTTAGGGGGTGAGAGGGGGGTAAAGTTAGCACTGAACCTATCTGCCAGGATGTTGGCAATATCAGTTGGTTCTGTAATTTTTGTGCCTTTGTGCTGTAACTCAGAGCAGATCTGGGTGTTGCCATCTAGATTCTTGATATAGCTATAGAATGCTTTGTGGTTGTCCTTGGTTTTAGTGGCAATTTTGTTTTCATAGCTAGGTTTGGAGGATCTTATAAGGGATCTCAGCTTCTTACTGAGGCTGACCAGGGAGCTCCTCCACTCATGGGATTTTACTCTCTTTTGCAACAGTTTCTTCCTTCTGTTGTAAAGTTTGTTTATGGCAGGGGACCACCAGATTGGCTTCCTTTTTTTGGAGGATAGCATCTTGGTTCTATTTGGGATAGCACGATCCATGCACTCGTGTAAGTGCTTATAGAGTGCATTTGTGTAGGATTTAGCAGTTGTAACTGTGTTGTCCATCTGCATGGGGTGTCATGAAGTTCACCACTTCTGTCTTAAGAAGCATGAAGTTGGCTTTGGAGAAATTTTTTATTGTGGTTTCCTTAATGGGGGTGTGGGGTGGGGGCGGGATGTGAATATCAAGGGTGATTTGCTTATGGTCAGATGGGATCAACGAGGAGTTGACTTCAGGTGTGGAACACCGGTCACTCATGTTGGTAATGACTAGGTCTAGAATATTGCTGCCCCTGGTGGGAGTGTGGATAAGTTGATCTAGGGAATTGGAGTTTATGAATTCCAAAAAGCATTGAGCTAAGGAGTTGGTACGAGTAGTTTTCCCAGTTAATGGTGGGGTAGTTGAAGTCGCCCATTATTAGGGTGTTTGGTTGAACCCTAATATTTTCCAGTACATCAAGAAAAGAGGAGTGGGAATCCTGGGGCATGGTGGGGGATCTGTAGCAAGCTACAATTTAGATTGCAGTTTTGCCCAGAGTTAGTTGCACTTGGATAACCTCGGCTGCATTATGCTGAGCAGCTAGCCTGGAGGTGTGGATATCCTTAATGAATATGGACACACCTCTGCCTTTGGTGTTTCGGTCTAGGTTACATGGCCGAAAAGTGTGGTAAGAGTTATAGCCTGGTAGTGCAGGGGTGCTGTCTGGAGCCTTGAACCAGGTCTCAGTCACTGCACAGATATCGATATTCTCCATTTTAAGGAGTGCCTCGAGTGAGTGCATTTTGAGATTTAGACTTCTAGCATTGAGTAACATTACCGTCAGTTATCTAGTTTACAATCTGTCTTACCATGTAATAATTTGCCTTTACTTCTTGTGGCCTGTTAAAAATGTCAGCATTGATAAAGTGCCAAAGATCTTGGCCAAATCCAGATGCATTGCATGGACTGAGTGGCTATTGTCCACAGCTTCTGTAACCTTCTCAAAGAAGTTTGCCAAGCTGAGTAGATATGATCTTCCCTTAACAAAACCAACATTTTGTTGATTCAGTTGTATGAGATATTTAATATTGTATTTTATGAGGTCAAATATGATATGTTCTATGGCCTTGCAACGTAGGGTTACTTAAAACAATGTGCCTGTAATTCTCAGGATCTGTGTTTTGGCTTCCTTTATGTAAAGACACCACTAAAGCCTTTCCCATTAATCACACCTCATTGGCATGATGCCACACATAGAAGCGGTAGGACCAACACCTCAAGCAACTCATACCACTCTGAGTCGCAGTTGGTAGTTCTTAGCTAGGTTTTACTCCCATGTAACTGTCAAGGCAGTAAAAGGAGGGCTGGCAACCTACAGACTTATAAAGTATACAGTACAAATATCAGTCAAATTTGTAAAACACACAAGCCTTGAAGCAGACTTATGACGTAGGAGACGTTACAGTGTCACAACTGACACTTGAAACCAGCTAGAAAAAATGGAAATGCCAGTCAGGAGAGATTACTAACTGAAGGACAGAATGGCAGAGTGCCTACAGATGCCATTTGCTCTAACAAGCTGGTAGTGACCTGCAAAGAGTTGCATGACTTAGTAGTGACATCATCTTCTTCCATGTCTTTATAGCATATGCTGCAAATGAACTAAATGAATGGTTTGTTAAAACCTAGAGAAGGATATGCACATCTTAAAAATAAGGATGACTGAATGGAGACTTGCGAAAACTTGAGAAGTGCTTACTGATGTGAAAAATTAGACTTTAGTGTAATCAAAAGCCTCGTTTTGTATCTTACTTTCACACACACACACACACACACACACACACACACACACACACACACACACACACACACACACACACACACACACACACACTTTCTCTCTCTCTCTCTCTCTTTTTCCCAGACACACTGTGCTGTAAATCACAGTTTAAAGGTGGATTAAATAATTTTGTATAACACTGGATAAAAGTTAATTTATGCAGCTGAAGACAATGGTTTGCCCAGCATTTGTAGTTTGTATATCCAGAAAATGTTTTACAGTTGTGAACAGACACATTTTAGTTGCCCTGTATATCCACACACTTGTATCACTATTAAACAAGGAGAGTATTCATTGCATGAGACAAAGCATTTCAAATATCTGTGACTGCAGCAACAAATCAGAGCGGATAATAAAAGCATGGAAAATGTGGCAAAAGTCACTTCATAGACTTTAGGGCTGGTGGGCTGCACAGAAGGGATTATATTCCACTGAAGGAAGGTATTGCTGTAATCATTGTGTTAATAAATGCCAGATGGAGAGCTGCACCCATTTCACACTATATCCACAGTTAGATACCATGACATACACATCAATACACCCCCTTCTGGAGACTACCTATCTCAAGAAGACATGGAGGGAGTTATGGCTTCCTGACACAGGGTAGGATAGAAAGCATACAACACTGCCTTGCAAACCACATAAAGAGAGAATAATAGCTTAGAATGCATACATTGCAAAGTGTTCAAAAAATAAATGCAATATGAAACAGATATGGTACAGAAGGTGTGATTTTCAGCAATAAGACTGTGGAAATAAATGTGTTCTAAATCTGAAAGGGGATTTAGGAAGAATGTTAGAAAGCATGACTGTTTCTCTGCAAGCTGGCACAGGGGAAGTACAATGCTAGATTTAAAACATACTCGGAATAGACATAAAGACACTGCAGACAGGAAGACAAGGTTGCTTTTGATATGTCTGATAATGCCAGTATAAGTGGCTAAAATGAGCAGTTTATAAGGTTTATAAGTTGCCATTCATGTCAATAGATTGTCAGTTTGAATTTGTATTTAGTCTGAAGTGTGCATTACTGTTCTTAGGAAATGGACCATGTAGAATTAACTCATAATACGTTCATGTTACAGTTTCTGACAATAACATATTCATATAACATCACAAGACTGCTTATACAGCAGTCATTTTTCTCTGCATATGAATTATGTTTCTCCTTCTATTATTTTTATTTATTAATTATTTGCAATGTAAACTTTACTAACTCATTCTGCACCATATCACATTTATAGTTGTAATAGTCATAGAGAGGAAATCTCCTTTCACATTGAAGAAAGACTATCCTGACATCAGAAATGTTAAATAAAGAAGCTTCTCCATAAACAATAAAGCAAAGATTCCTTTTAGTGCAACACTGTTTGCTAAGTTATATAACAACCTTGCACAACCGACAAACCAAGAAGCAGTTTCGAAATATCGACAACTAAAATGAGGACTGCGGTTTAATCAGATCTGACAGGCGCGGTGGACTTACCGGATACAAGTCAAATAGCTGACTCACTGTGATTAATGTAAACTCGCAGTTTGCCAATATCCGTTTCGGGCATCTGTTTCCAAAATTTGTCTTTTGTGATAAGGGAATTATTGGTCATAGAGGAAAAAATGTGAGACATGGAAGAAATCTTTAAGAACTACTTCTTAGAAATATTCATTGTAATCATTATTAATAAAAATGCCTCTTGTATGTCTTATACAAGGAGGACAAAGTGTGTGTGTGTGTGTGTGTGTGTGTGTGTGTGTGTGTGTGTGTGTGTGTGTGTGTGTGTGTGTGTGTGTGTGTGTGTGTGTTTGGATGTGATGACTCACACAGAATAAAAGATGTTGAGTAGGTAATTAGTATGCTGAAATGTCTGAACTGCGTGGTTTAAAATGCCAGTGTTTCCAGTAGAGTTTAATACTCATTTCTTTTTCTTATTTCAGTAGGGTGGTAAGGCCTACTGGAGTGGCATCAATGCTGAAGGCATCAGGCATTAGGTTGCTGTGTACACCAAATTAATTAGAGTCCATTACTAACATTTTTTTTGCTTCCAGTGCTAGCTTTCTAGGACTTTTCCAATACTTTTCCTGTGCTGCTTTTGACTAGAAAGCTAAAGTCAAAAAAGTACTACCACTGCAATGGAGCTCGTACCTGCAAACGATAAAGGTATTTAGCCTTTGCAAGTTTAAAGGTTACCAAGTTTTGTGTTTGACGTTTGCATTAATATTTATGTAAATGTAACAAAAAAAACTAAAAAAAAAATCCACTGCAACAGGCTCCAATAATTATACTAAGCCATGTTTTCAGCAATATTTTTTAGTGTTTTATTTTATTAGTTTCTAGTTTGTTTTCTGTAATAGAAGACATAGAGACAGACTATAAGTTATGCTTACAGGATATGGAAATAGTTTCCTGCCAAGGCAGAGTATCTGTCTTCTAAAATGAAAATGATAAACAATGTAGAATTGGACTGCTATAACCAAGAGGATTGCACTTTTTATGATTACTTTTTATGCACAAAGGAACCTTGCAAATTCAAACTGAAATGATTTTAATTAAAAACTAACCTAGTTAACCTGAATAATGACATTACAATTCATCATGGATAGAAATGAGACATGCTTTGTCTTTTGTAACTACATTCTGTTGACTAGTTTGGTACCACTTGGCCTTTGGCCTGTCTTCATGAGGTATTAAAAATATTGGATCTAGTCCATGCTAGTAACACCACTATGCTCTACACCTGTAGCTACCACATCAGTTTTGACCACTGCTCAGTAATATTCACTATGAGGCTAAAACATGATTTTCCATACAACTCTTCTGTCTTTATATTTTAAGCCATGTCTAATATAACTAGCAGATGATCTGATAAAATTTAAGCCACCACCCCTCAATGACTCCATCTCACACACTGGCAATGTATTGTGGGGATGAGTATGTGTTGATGTTATGTATACTTTCATAGACAGTTTCTATGCTCACCTAAAATGATGCATTGAGATATCAGTTTCCCACAGATACAAATACAATGCCAAGTTCAAGAATAAACCTATGTGGTGGAGCCCTATTAACAAGCTATACAATACATGGAAGAAACGTATTGTCCATAAGAACAAACTTAAAATATAGCAACCTCTAAAAATTAACTTAGAAATATTAACAAAGAACTCAGATGCAAAATTAAAATTCTCCCAGTGTTATGTGCGGACAGAAAATTCAACCTTTGTTAAAGACAACCACAAATTATTTTTCAACAGTGTCAGGAACCTTACAAGCAATACAGAACATTGCTTTGAGCTAATACATAACAACAACACATACTCATCCTCAAAATACATTGCCAATATATTATTGGGTAAATTTAGTTCATACATTACACCCTTATTTCCCCCAAACTTCCCTCCCATATTCACATGCCCACACCCACATACACTCAGATCACTTTGAAGCAAGTCTTGAGGACTCTTTCCAAGGCCAAAAAATGCTTGCCTAATGGGTTCAGACAGTGTTCCAGGCTGCCTTTTTGTCAGCACCAAACACAACCTTAAAAACTTGCTACTGAAACTATTCAGTCTCAGCATCTTTACTTTATTTATGCCAGAGATTTGGAGAACCGCTGTAGTAATTCCACTTCACAAGCCAGACCCACCACTGATACTTGAAACTATTGACCTATAAGCCTCACCAGTCCTATCTATAAAGCAATGGAGCATATTATTTTGGAACATATTAACAAGAACATTACCAGTTTACAGCCCTTTGATCCAAACCAATTTGGGTTCATTAAAGGTAGGCCAAGCCTCCTAAAGGTGCTGGACTTCTTTGAGTAAAGCACTGATGCACTGCATGCTGACAGAGCAGTTTACACTGCTTACCTCAACTTTGCCAAGGCCTTTGATATCATCCCCCATTCTGCCATTATCAACCAGCTAATCAAACTAAATGTAAATCCCTGTTACCAATGTATAGGAAACTGGATTACTGACAGAACCCAATATATTCATGTAGGGGGCATGCTTTCATCAAAAAGGGTCATTACAAATGGTATCCCTTAGGGATTGGTACTTGGTCCACTTACCTTCTATATATACTATGTCAGGGCCAATATCAAGGTCTTGTGACTAAGTTTACAGATGATTAGAAACTAACAGTTGCCATAAACTCTTTAGCTGGCTTCCAAATGCTCCAGGAGGGACTAACACATACAAACAAGTGATGTCAGGAGCATGGTCTTAAGCTAAATGCTAAGAAAAGTACTGTGTCTTTGGCAAACATGAGTACCCATGCACCAACCACAAAGATGACATTTCTTTGAAAATGTAAACAGTTATTAGGGACCAAGGCACTTTTATTTGCAATGAAACCACCCTTTGATCACCAAGTATTCACTGTCATTAAGAAATCCTTTTGTCTAGCCAGACTGATTGCCAGGGGTATATTGTTGAGATTAGGGGAAGTTATAATTCCTCTTTACTACTTTCCTCATTAGACTCATAATAGAATGGAATACCCCTTTTGGTATGTACTTTTTCAGATATATGACTCTATTCAAAAGACTACAGTATTTCCTCACTAAGAGAATTAAGACCATGCCTTTCTTGTGCTACACAGATCGCCTTAAAGCACTTTCTCTTTTCTCTCTGTTTACTACAAACTTTTTAAGGGAGAACTTTGCCTTGCCTACACAAACAGACTTGGCTTTTACTTCAATCACAGTAATGTAATGTTTGTAATGTAATGTAACTCTGGTATTAAGCTGAGCAAGCATAAAATGTGCACTGTGGTACAGTGGTTTAAAGAAAGGTACAATGCCTTAGTACCTCTAGGTTATTTTAATGATTTAGAAAAACAGAAGAATGCAGCCCTATTATGACAATATCTACAGCTAAAATGTACTGTTAAAATATTAAGAAATAAAACTCTGCCACAGGAAGTTCTAGGCACATGAGGCTTTTCATGAGAACATAAATAACAACTGATACTAGCAAGTACTTTTACCTGCTTATGCATACTTATTTGGACTGGTATGATGAAGAAATGATGATGCAAAGATGAAGATGATGTCAGTGATATAGAGGGATTTGAGTGTCACTAGTAATGACTACCCTCAGACACTAACTCTTACTCCAAGGAAACGTTTACTGAATATCTGTTTCAAAATAATGTAAACCAGCCAACTAGTATATATGGCATATGTCAGTTTATCCATTGCCATTTACTATGTGCAGTCTGTGCCTGATTTATGTACATATTCTGTTGTCTAAATACATTCCTAAAGTTTTGTATTATACAGAAGTCCCAGTATACTGCTGATTCCTTTAATTCCATTTGTGCCTTGTTTTGGGTAATAAAAGTGCATAAATGACTTTAGCATTGTAACCAATTAATTAATATCTGGAAATAATGAGTTGCAGGACATTGATTATTTACATAACACAATGAGTCCATTTACTGTGGGCATTTTAGAGGCTATAGGAAACCAGAAAAATAAGGGAACAAAATAAAACTTAATAAAAAGTTAAATGCTTTTTATACCAAGAACAGAGATACACTGATGATGACACTGGGACAAAGCAATCTTCCTCACATTATGGTCTAGAGAAGCCATGTGCCTGCAGATATTTACTTGAATCTGTACAGATGCCTTTTTTTTCTTAAATGTTAAACTTTATAGAACAGAACCTGAATACTAAAGTAATAAACAAATGTGAAACAAACCAAATTCCTACAAGGGCAATATGTGCAAATTGCAATGGGGAAATAGATTAAGACATGCAGAGTTACAACTAGGCAATCTCATAACATTAATGACCTTATACATAAGCATATAACTGTTAACACTAAATCACATTAACACTAAAACATAAGAAAAAGATGGAGGTGGTTCTTACCACCTTTTTATAGATGGATATGTTGTATATTTCTTCTTACCACTAAAAAGGACCAGATATTCCACTGATGCATAATTGGTCACTTACTAAAGGTTATTTTAAGAGTTGTATTATATGCATTTATTTATTCATAGGTTCATAGGTTCATAGGTGTGTTCTAGGCTAATGGCCCTGGAGCCTTTACATGCCTAGCCCATAGGATTACCCTGGCATCATGCCACCAGACCTTAGTTCCCAGTGCCTCTGTCGAGTAGAGCCACTGGAGTGATCCCTGGGGTGAATTTTCTATTTCCCATCCACTCATCAAGATTTCTCTTGAAGAGGCCCAGTGAGGTGCTCTGTTTGACATGTATGGGAAGTCTATTCCATAACATGGACAGTCTTTGTGTTATTAACCTGTCCCTCCAGCACATACTGTTGATTGTGGTAAGGAGGTTAAGGTCTCTGGAGCGTGTAGTGCGGGGGGATTGGGATTTCTTTAGATGTAGCATTTCTAACAGAGCTGGGTCAGACATGGCTTTGTGAGACAAGCAGAGATCGCCTCTAAGAAAGCGATATGAGACAGAGAATAGTTGGAGTTTTTTGAGTTTGCCCATATAGGACAAGTGTTTAAGGCCTAGGATCCTCTTTGTGAGGTACTTTTGTGGCCTCTCTAGTTGTTGCAGGTGTCTAGTGAGGTACATGCCAAATGGGGTATAGTACTCGATGATTGGCCTAATGAGGGAAGAGTAGAGGGAGACAATGAAAACCCTCAGTAATGAGATGTGCCACATAGAGGGACATTCTGACCACAGTGGCAATGTGGTGGTATAAAGAGAGGTTGATGTCAATCTGTGTTCACAGATTTCTCATAACGCCTTCTGTATTCAGTGGACTACTATCGATGTGGTAATTCATGGGAACCGGGTTTTTCCCAAAGGGGATGAGGACATATTTTTTGGCATTGAGCTTAAGGCCATGGTTCTGACACCAGTCGTTGGTCTCAGTGAGACCTTTCTGTAGGATTTCAACATCACTTTAGGAGTTAATAATAGCTCCCAACTTGCAATCGTCTGTGAACTTTGTCAGCCAGAGTCCCTTCATGTTGGTCTGGACTTCAGAGAAGTAGATACCAAAACAGGAGAGGACCCAGGACCAAACCCTGTGGGACTCCACTCATGACTAGTCAGCAGTCTGACTTGGCGTCAGCTACTTTCGCACTGTGGGTTCTATCTGTGAGCCAGTTTGTAACCCACCTGGTGATATAGGGGTTGATGCCTAGCTTAGTGAATTTTTCTATGATTTCTGAGTGGGAAATAGTATCAAAGGCCTTGGCCAGATCAAGGTAGGCTGTATGAACCACCTTGGCTTCATTCACAGCTCTGGTGACTGACTAAAAGAAGTCGATCAAGTTGAGCAGGCATGATCTACCCTTCACAAAACCAAACTGTGTAGGATCTAGAGTTTGGAGATTCCCTATATCCTTGTTTATTAGGGCCATGATGATGTGCTCCATAGCTTTGCATATCAGACTTGTCAGGCTAATTGGGCGATAATTCCCAGGGTCTGTAGTCGCTCCTCCTTTGTGGAGAAGGATGACTGTAGCAGTGTGCCATTCAGTAGAGCAAAGCCTGAGGTGAGGCTGTGATTGAACAGGGCACACAGGTGAGGTGCCATTTCACTCTGTAGTTCATGTAGAACACAGCCAGGGATATTGTCAGGTCCCATAGAAGCTGTATTCTTGGCCTTGGACAGTGCTGTTTTAACCTGTGCAGCAGTAATACTGGGTGCCTGGCAATCTACTGGTATTGTGATTGGTCTTTTGGGGGGGGGGTAAAGTTGTCACTGAATCTGTCAGCCAGTATATTGGCAATATCTGTTGGCTCAGAATAGGAGGTACCATTGTGCAGTAGCTCAGAGCAAATCTGGGTATTGCCATGGAGATTCTATACATAACTATAGAAGGCCTTGTGGTTGTCTTTGCTATCTGCTGCAATTCTGTTTTCATAGCTAGCTTTAGAGGATTTGAATGAGGGATCTCAACTTCTTGTTGAGGCTGATAAGGGAGTTTTTCCAGTCTTGGGACTTCATCTTATTCCGCATCAGTTTCCTCCTTCTGTTGTAGAGTTTGTTTATGGCAGGGGCCACCAGATTGGCTTCCTTTTTTTGGAGGAGAGTGTCTTGGTTCTACTGGGTATGGCAAGATCCATGCATTTGTGTATGTGTACAGGGCATTGGTGTATGATTCAGCAGTCATGCAACTAGTGTCCATTTGCATGGGTGCCGTGAAGTTAGCCACCTCTGTTTTTAGGACCCCAAAGTTAGCTTTGGAGAAGTTTTTCATGATGGTTACCTTTACGGGAGTGGGGTGGGGAGGTGGGAGGGATGTGGATTTCCAAGGTGATTAGTTTGTGGTAGGATCTAACCAAGGAGGAGTTGACTATTGGTGTAGAGCAACAGTCGCCCATTTAGTAATGACCAGGTCAAGGATGTTGCTACCTCTAGTGGGGGTAAGAATGAGATGGCCCAGGGCATTACAATTAATAAATTCCAGGAAACATTGTTTAAGTGTATTGGTACATGAGTAGTTTTCCCAGTTAATGGAGGGGTAGTTGAAGTTGCCCAGTATGAGAGTGTTAGGCTGGACCCTAATATTCTCCAGGGTGCTTAGGAACGTAGAATGTCAGTCTTGGGACATGGTTGGGGACCTATAGCAGGCTATGACCTGAATCGTTGTCTTACTCAATGTTAGCTGCACCTGAAGCATCTCTGATGCGTTATGTTTGGCCACCAGTCTTAAGGTGTGCACATCCTTAATGAATATGGAAACACCATCGCCTTTGGAGGTTCGGTCTAAGTTCTGGGGTTGAAAGGTATGGAATGAGTTATAGCCTGGTAGTGCAGGGGTGCTTTCTGCTGCCTTGAACCAGGTCTCTGTTACAGCACAAATGTCAATTTTCTCCATTGTAAGGAGTGCTTCGAGCGAGTGCATTTTGAGATTTAGACTTCTAGCATTGAGCAGCATGACCGTCAGATTAAATTTGTTTGTAGCAATTGTATTTATTTTAATTGTATTCATTTGTTTACCAGGTAAGCTCATTGACTACAGCTATCCTTTTTCAGGGACAGCCTGGGACAACTGTCTTGTTAAGTGACTTTCTGAGAGTCACACATTGTACCTTTAACTACAGGAAGCAGTTTGCTAACAGCACAGTGCTTTAATCCTCTACACTAACTGCCAGACAAAAAGCTGCAACAAGATACTCAGATAACTCTTAATTTCAGCACTCCAACTAAATATAGAACAAATATTCTTCGGTTTACATTCTTACATATATAAATATGTACTGATTACGTTGCTGAGTGCTTCCAAAAGTGGAACATTATTTACAGCCAAAATCAAGGTAGTTGTATAGCTGAAAACCAAAAATCTTATGTCAGATAATTGTGCATGAGGTGTCCTTGGGGATCAAGAAATGCTTTGTGTGCTTTCTCCCATAACACTTCATTGTTGGAGGAACTCAATAATGTGTTAACAGGCTGCACTTTGAGCCTTACACTTTCAGTATACTTCTCTCCCCAGGAGATGACAGTTTGCTTCCATCCTGTATTACAAGTTCATGGGTCAATTCTAGGCTGTTGATCCAGACGATAATTAGTAACCTAACTACAATACCCAGACTGTTGGTACCAATTGACATGACTAATTGTATCTAGTTTTGGCCCCTTTCAGTAAGAGCTTGAAGGGGCAGACCCAGGATGTAATTATGATTGCCCATCTATTCATCCAGATTATGCTTAAGAAGGGTCAGGAAGCTACATTACTTTACATTCAAAGGAAGTTTATTCCATAAAAGAAGGATTCTCCAGGATATTAATCTTTCTCGCCAGCAGGTCCTATTTATGTTTTGGTTGAAGTTAAGATCTATTCAACAGGTGTTGAGGGTGTTATTAGTTTTGAAGATCACAGGTTACATAGGACTGGATCCTTCAGGGCTCTGTAGATTACACAGAACATCTGTAGGAAACAGAAAAGAAAGAGAGAGAGAGAGAGAGCATTTTAAGGCTGTCTGGGTAGATAAAAATGGACATGCCCTTATTTATCTTAGTGAAGATGTGCTGCATTTTCTCAGGCTGGGTCACGTGCAGACAACAAAAGGGACCATTATACTCTATGATGGGCTTGATGAGGGAGGAGTAGACAGGGATGATAACGTCCTTAGATCTGGAAGAAATACCCTCGGTGATTAGTCTGATAAAGTAAAAGGATTTCTAAACAGCAATGGATACATGGTGATCAAAGGATAGTTCATTGTCAATGAAAGTGCCCAGGTTCCTGATGGCTGAGTTGACTTTCAAAGGGGTGGCACTTTTGTGGTAAGTACATTGGTGTTGAGTTTTGCCTAAGGACACAGTGCTATATTTCTTGATAGTTAGTTTTAACCCCGTGGTCCAGACTCCACTTATTAGTTCTTCCTAGCCGATCCTGAAGAATTTGGAAGTTGGAAAGGAAGTTAATGACAACTTCAGATTTGGAGTCCTCATCTACAAACTTGGTCAGCCACAGGCCCTTGATGTCAACTTTGACATCAGAATGTAAATACCAAAGAATAGTGGTCCTAGGACCAATCCTTGAGGGACACCGCTCCCACACTAAAAGACTGGGTCCTGTCAGTTAGACAGTTTGATATCCAGTGGGCAGCATATGGATTTCTATTTAGTCTGATTAGCTTGTCAGTATAATGCCATAATGTAGGATGGTATCAAAGGCCTTGGCCTGGTAACATTGGGCGGCACGATGCCAGAGCAGTTCTATGGGCTAGGCTTGTAAAGGGTCCAGAGCCATTAGCGTAGTACACACCTATGAACCTAACACAGGTAAGAAGTGTGAACCAATTTACCTGAATCTAATGCATAAGTAGTATGTTCAAAGAAGACCACCAGATTCTGAAGGCAGGATTTGCCTTTAACAAACCCAAACTGGCTTGGGTCCAGGGCTTGTAGACTGCCTGTGTCCTTGTTAATAAGTTCCATAAGGATGTGTTCCATTACATTTCAGATAAGACTTGTAAGGCTTTTGTAGGTCAATAGTTCCATGGATTAATAGTGTTTCCCCCATTGTGGAGTAAAATGGCTACCGCTGTTCTCTATTCCCCTGGCATCAATCCAGTGGAGTAGCTGAGGCTGGATAGACTCAGTAGTATGTCTACTAGACAGTGAGCAGCCTGAAACATTATCAGTACCCATGGAGCAAGTGTTTTTGACCTCGGAGAGAGCATGCAGGACCTATTCAGAGGTAACCTGAAGGATTTATATAGATTTGCTAATAAACTGGTGAAAGTTTTGCAGAGACTGAACAGTAAAGCTGGAGATGAATTTATCCAGTAATATGTTGTCTATGAGACATGGAAGTGTTGCTATGTATTAGCTCTTAGCTTTGCTGGGCATTACTTTTAATGTTTCTGGCATAGCTGAAGAAGGCTTTGAATTTGTCCTTAGCAGCAGTATCAATTTTAAGTTTGTACTTTCTTTTAGAGGATTAGGATTTGTTTCTGTGGACTGTTTGTTGAACTTTCCGAGTTCATCTCTAGATGATGGGGTATTAAGTTTGCTTTTATTGGCAATGAGTTTCGTCCTCTTATTGCATAGTTTATTTATAGTAGGGTTATACCATAGGGGTTTATGTCTGAATTTGTATTACATTTATCTCTTATGGGGACAGTTGCCTTGATGCATGCTTTATGGTGGGTATAGAAATTATCCACAAATGTGATAACATGTGAGATGAGGTCATTGAGCTCAGTAATGTGCTTAAATTTCATCAAGTCCTCAGCTGGATTAGGTTTTCTTTAGAGTAGTCTCTAAAACAAGAGAGTTGTGTGGTAAGTCAGGTTTTACCTTCATAGTGTTACCAGACAGTGGTCCGATTTGACCAGTGACATGGTAACTGTAGGTGTTTTGATTAGGGTGGCAATATTGGTGAGAACCAGGTCAAATATTTTTTAATCTAGTTGGGACTTGAACCATTTGGTCTAGGAAGATGGCATTAATAAAATCCAGAAATCTTTGTGCTAATTAAGTGGTGAAGGATTTCCATTTAATGGAGGAATATTTGAAGTCTTCCAAGTGAATAGTGTTAAATCTGATAGGGAGGGAAGTCACTTATTTAGATATGCCTCATGGGATGAAGGTAATATGGAGGGGATATGGTAGTTGACTATTATATGGTACAGAGTTTTATTTAGAATGAAAAGGCTATGGAAATGTTCAAGGTTATTGTCCTGTCTTAAAGGTCTGGAGGTGAGATGGCAGCTTGGGAAATATAGGCAGTCCCTATCCAATAGCACTGTCATTTTCTGTGTTGGGTCTGAAAGAGTGGTAGTCACTGAAATCTTGCACTACTGCTGGGGTGTTATCACTGTTCTGACCCCATGATTCAGTAACTATTCAGATATCTATTGTTTTAAGAATTAAGAATGCCTGTAAGGAATACAACTTCTTATTTAGGAGCACTCAGGTTTGTTAATAATCTCCTCCCAGGCTAACAGCTAAGTGAGTAACTGAAGTCAGTTATCTTTTGTTTGAATTGTGGTATCATTCCTAGTGGTGGTAGGATACTGATAACTAGTTTTATACCAATTTCAGATTTATATTCTGAGAGCTCTATCATGTCACTCTTCACATGATCCAAGGAGGAATGTCTTAGGTGATGTTTGCAATGACCATGTCATATGTGTACTAGGGTAAAGGGACTTGAGGACACTAATAACACTGCACATCCTGGCACCTGAGAGGCATTTGTCAATCTGTATTACCTGAGAGGCATCTGGCAATCTGTCTTTACCCAGCCTGATGAGTGGTAAATCTGTATGCCTGACTATGGACTCATCTATGACTAAGATGTTAACAGCTGCACTGACTCGATCTTGCTGCCTTAAGGGCTTTGAACTGTCAGCTGAGTGACTTCTTTATGTAGTTGTGTTTTCTGCAGTATTTGGTATATCATTTGCCTGTTTGTGTATTGCTGAGTGTTCTGAATACCAAATCTTCATCTAGGAGGCCTTTTGTGGCTTAAGCAAGGACTTTTTAATTACCTTGGAGTGAGAATGGTTATTTGTTTGTCTAGGACATGGTGGGCATGATTGTGTGAGGTGGGTATCAGAACCTACAACATGCTGGATATAGTCTACAGTCTTTGAAGAGAGACTGACTTCCATGGTTAGTAAATACTTGCGCATTTTCACATGTGGAATAGTCTTTAGGAAGACTCAAACAGCTGTCAGTGAGGATTAGGCTGTTCTTGTATTGCCTCATACCTCTCAACTGTCCCTAAGTTTAAGGATGTACCTTATTTTGACTCAAATTTTAGCTCTGTCCCTATTAATCCCTCCTAAAACTGGTGACTTTTGGGCAAAAGCTGGTGAATTGTGCTTAATAAATAATGACAATAATTAGAGTTACAGAATTTGTTTACTTCAGAAACTATATATTAATTCATAGGATCATAGGAGATTACTAGGCTAATGGTTCTGGGGTCCTTATAAGCCTAGCCAAGAGTTTATTCCAACAAAGAAACCTCAATCAGCACCTGTCACCTCTGTCAATGAGGGAAACAGGTAGAACCCCTGTGACAAATTTCTGGTTGCCCATCCACTCATCAAGGTTGCGCTTGAAGTGGGTCAGTGACGTTCTTTGTTTGACATGTATGGGGAGTCTATTCCAGAGATGGAGCAGCCTCTAGGAGACAAACCTGTCTCTCTAGCAGATTTTGTTAATCTCCAGCAGATTTTGTTAATGTCACATATTAGATTTAAGCCTCTTGATCAGGTACTATGTGAGGAATTAGACTTATGTATATGGAGCACCTCTAGTAGAGCAGGGTCTGAGATTGCCTTGTAGGTGAGACACAGATCACCTCTAAGCAATCTGTACAATGCAGAGTTGAGTGATAGTGATTTGAGCCTGTCCACATACGACAGGTGTTGGAGGCCATGGATTCTCTTTGTGAGGTACTTCTGTGGCCTTTCCAGTTGGTGCAGGTGTTTGGAAAGGTACATACCAAACGGGGCATTGTACTCAATTATTGGCCTAATGAAGGAGGAGTACAGAAAGGTAATAACCTCCTTTTTTCTGGACACAATCCCTTTACTTATGAGATGAACCAAATAAAAGGCTTTTCTGACCACTCCCGCTACATGATGGTCAAATGTGACATTGTTGTCAACTTGTGTACCCAGGTCTCTCACCACAGGTTGTGTGTTTAGGGGTTTGCCGTTAATGTGGCAATCAGTAGGGGCCATGTTTTTACTGAATGGTATGATAATACATTTTTTTGCATTTAACTTAAGGCCATGACTTTGGCACTAGTCATTTGTTGCTGTGAGACCCTATTGAAGTATGTTAGCATAATTTGGAGAGTCAGTGACAGCGTCCAACTTGCAGTCATCCATAAACTTGGTCAGCCACAGGCCTTTTGTCTTTTGCCTGGACCTCTGAGAAGCAGCTGCCAAGCAATAGGGGTCCCAAGACAGATCCCTGGAGGACACCACTAGTGACAGGTCTGCTGTCAGAGGTGGTGGCACCTATTTGACCTTGTGGGTCCTATCAGTGAGCCAGTTGGCCACCCACCTGATGAGATAGGGATTTACACCAAGTTGTGGTAGCTTTTTGATGATGCCTGAGTGGGGGATTGTGTCAAAGGCTTTGGCAAAGTCAAGGTAAGCTGTATGTACTGACGTTTCCTCATCCAGTGCCTTGGTGACAGTCAACCAGGTTCAACAGGCAAAATCTGCCTTTTATCGAATCTGGACTGGGTGGGATCAAGTGCTTGGAGATTGCCTATATCCTTGTTTATGAGGTCCATAATAATATGCTCCATGGCCTTACAAATCAGACTTGTCAAGCTAATGGGGCGATAGTTTCCAGGGTCAGTAGTGGCACCACCTTTGTGCAAAGGGATGACAATGGCAGTTTTCCACTCTGCTGGAATGAAACCTGTACTTAGGCTATGGTTGAATAGGGTGCTGAATGGCGAGGCTAATTCTTGCCGGAGATGTTGCAGAACACAGCCTGGGATAGTATCAGCTCCCATGGAAGCTGTGATCTTTTCCTTGGATAGGGCCTTTAACACTTGATCTATGGAAATGTGGGGTCAAGTGCTTGGAGATTGCCTATATCCTTGTTTATGAGGTCCATAATAATATGCTCCATGGCCTTACAGATCAGACTTGTCAAGCTAATGGGGCGATAATTTCCAGGGTCATTAGTGGCTCCACCTTTGTGCAAAGGGATGACAATGGCAGTTCTCCACTCTGCTGAAATGAAACCTGTGCTTAGGCTATGGTTGAATAGGGTGCTGAATGGCGAGGCTAATTCTTGCTGGAGATGTTGCAGAACACAGCCTGGGATATTATCAGGTCCCATGGAAGCTGTGTTATTTGCCTTGGATAGGGCCTTTAACACTTGATCTATGGAAATGTGAGGTGCAGGGCAAGTATCAGGGATGTCAAATGGGCCTTTGGGGGAGACATGAGGATGAAGTTTGTGCTGCTAGCAGGTTGGCTAAGAAAACAGGATTAGTGTAAGTGGTACCGTTAAGAACTAATTCAGAACAAACTTGGGCTTTGCCATGGAGGCTTCTAATGTAACTGAAAAAGGCTTTGTGGTTAGACTTTGTTTCGGAGGCTAGTTTCAATTCATAACTGGTTTTGGAGGTTTTCACTAGTGATCTGATTTGCTTGTTGAGTCTAAGGAGAGAGTTTTTCCAATTGGGAATTTGTGCCTTTTTACACTTGGACAACAGTTTCTTCCTTTTGTTGTAAATCCTGTTGATAGAGGATGTCCACCACGTAGGTTTGCATTTCCTTGAGGAGCAGGTTTTGGTTCTGTTGGGTATGGCTGATTCCATGCAGTTATACAGGTGCTTGTATACTGCACTGGCATACTGTTCTGCATATTTGTCTGCATCCTCTGAGGCAGGCGGTGGTGTGAAGGTACTGATACCTCCGTTAGAAGGTTGTAGTCAGTTTTTGAGAAGTTATTTATCCTGGTTACGGGTGGGGTGGGGTTGGATGGGCTAGACACTTCAAATGATACAGAACGATGGTCTAATCTTACCAGGGAAGACCTTACCATGGGGGTGGTGCAGCGGTCACCCATGTTGGTGAGAACCAAGTCTAGAATGCTAGATCCCCTTGTTGGGGATGAGACAAGCTGGTCTAGTGTGTTAGAATTTATGAGGTCAAGGAATCATTGGGTGAGTGCATTAGAGCAGGAATAGTTCACCCAGTTTATGGTGAGATAATTGAAGTCACCAAGGATCAGGGTGTTAGGGGGTAACTTGATGGACTCAAGTAGGTCCAGGTAGGAGGAGTGGGTGTCCTGAGTCATGGGGGGGGGGGGTCTGTAGTTGGCTATAACTTGTATGGGTGTCTTGCCTATTGTTATTTGCACCTGAAGAAGCTCTAGTGCATCATGCTGGCAAACCAGTCTGGAGGCATGCTTGTTTTTAATGAAAATAGAAACTCCAATACCCTTAGTCTTCTCAACCTCATTTTGGGGTCGGAATGTGTGGAATGAGTTATAGCATGGTACGGCAGGGGCACTCTCTGCAGCCTTTAACCAAGTTTCCATGACTGCACAGATGTCAGCATCTTCCAGTGCTAGGAGAGCCTCCAGTGAGTGCATTTTCAGGTTAAGGCTCCTAGCGTTAAGCAGCATGACTTTCAATTTGCTTTTTGACAGATCTTTTATGTTGGAAGAATTCACATTCTCTTTTTCTGTCAATATCTCAAGTTAATAGTACTAATATTTTAAAAGTGCCCTGATTATTTGTGGATTTGTTCTTAATTGTCTTAATGTCCTTATTGCTATCAGGCTGGCAACAGATGGTGAAGTTAACTGTGATTTCATGATATTTAGTGCTTGGTGAAGTAGCAGTTACTAATGAATGCTAATAAAGTGAATTTGTAGGAGGGTTCCATTTACTAGAACACTAGGATGAGCAGATATTAAAAGAAATAAGCAAAAAAGGCTAAACCTTCTAGGTAATAGTAGAAAAAAGGTAACTCAAGCTTAGCAGTCTGGGGGAACCTCCCAGTTTGATCTACTAGTGCTCATAGAATAAGCAGATGAGGTGAGTCTGGGAAACATTTCCAACACACTGTTTTGCTATGTGGGCCCTCATATTCTGGATTTGTTACACAACTGATACTTTTGTACTTACTAACAACAGGGATGGAAGAGTAGAGAGAGGGAATTTGGTAGTCAAATTAAAATAAGGGGTGGGCAACAGCAGAGACACTGGCTTTAAAGTCACATCATTGTCACAGTGGGAGGGTGGGGAAAATCAGCAAAACAGATCTGAAAGAAGCCAGATGAAATCAAACAATGGAATGCAGAAATTTCCTCTCACAAAGACCCCACACTACAAAACAGAGGTCTAGTACATGGCTGAATAAATTGTTTTGGTCAAGGAACAAAATAATGTACTTAAAGTGAAATGCTTTAGAAACAATTCTAGAAACAGAAATATTACAACAAAACAAGTCCAATGTAGTTTTTTTTTTATTTTGCTTTCATTGCATGGAGATACTCAGAAGAACTAATGCCTTTTAAAATACACACGTATGCTCAGAATTGGTCTTTTTGCAGGTTATTTATAAAGTACAAAAACAAACATTAGGCCCTGCCATGAACAGAATTAGAGACGAAAGGAACAAGAGAAGAGAAACCAATCAACAAAACAGATTTGTAACGTCAGATAAAATCAGGCACATTGGAGATGTAATGTTCTTCACTACAGAACCGCTTTTTAGTATTTTTAACTTCACCACCACAACTAGAATGCAAGTTTACCACAGAAAAAAATTACGCCAGTGATTACCTTTTCAGGATTTAATAAAATATAATAGGAAGCCGTGGTGGTGCAGCGGTAGCATTGTCGCCTCACAACAAGAGGTTCTCCTGTTCGATTCTCGGCTAGAGCGCCTTTTGTGTGGAGTCTGCATGTCCTCCCCGAGGTTAAGTTGTGTTCGAAAGACATGCGTGAATGGGCGTCCCTTCGTTGAAGGTTGGGCGTCGAGCTGACACTTTGGCACAGTAAAAATCTACTGCCAATCATTAACAGACCGGAGTTCTGCTGTGGCGAACCCTAACCGGGAAAAGCCAAAAGAAGAACAACAGTCCAATAAAATTACAGTCTCTGCTCCAAAGCATGCACTTTGAAATTTCTAGTGCACACAATAAAATATCCTCTTAAAGTTCACAAAACAGCCACTGCATCAGATGATAAAAATATTATTTTGTTGTAGAAACTCCAAGCAATATACCAAAATGACTTCTCAGCAATACACCAAAATGACGTCTCTAGCACCTCGGCTATTTAGCCTTTAGAGAGTGTGCCCCTTCTCCTCACTCTCACCCTTAAATACTATAATTGAAAGCAATTAATCAATTAAACATATTACCCTCATTTTTGTATTAAAGGAAACACTTCCAATGACACTCCATATTCAACCCTTTTGGAATTAAAGTATTAAATTTTAAAATTAAAATGGACTCCATTTTCCATAATTTGTATTTTGCATCTAATTCATGAATTTGTTTCACTTGCCCTAAAACTGTGGCTTTCAAACCTTGTATATTCCCATTCTGAAACTCTTTAAAATGTAATGCCACAGGATTTTCTTCCCTGCCTTTTCTGTTATCTCTTACATGTTCTTTTAGTCTCTTCCTGCAACTTCTGTTACTCTCTCCTATATACATCTTACCGCAGGGACAGCTCAACCCATATACTATTCTTGCAATATCACAGGAAAATGTGCCCTTACAAAAAAACTTTTTTTCATTTATTTTATCAAAATTCTGTATAATATATTGGCAACAACTGCACTTTCCAAAAGGGAAAGTGCCTTGTATTTGTACTTCCATGCTCATATTATTCATGTGTAACTGAAACTTTTCATGCACTACAAAATATTTAATGCTTCTGCCTCTCGAATAAGAAAACACAGGAAACTCATTTGCTTTTATTTTAAGATATTCACTCTTTTCCAAAATACCCCATTGATATCTGACTAGATTTACCAAAGTCTCTGAAAAACAGTATATCTTGTCACAAAAAAAATTCTCTCTTTCTTGATCTTGTGTACTTTATTGCATCTTGTGTACTTTATTGCATTTTATTTTGCTTTTGCCTCTTCTTAAAAGTACTCAATTGTATTTATTCTGCTTCATTTATTACTGCTTGGTAGTAGCCTGATTAAATTGTAACTGTTACTCTAAGCCTTTTGGTTTAAGCACTTGGGCTCCAGACCAGTTGTTTTATATGAAGAAGGTTTATAGTCTGTGCTGTTGTGGCATGACAGGTAGCTTATATCCTTCTAAGTTGGGAATTGCTGATTGAAGGCTCAGTGTCTGTTATTCTAAAAGTGCATTAGTTCTAGTTAAAGCACGTGGGCTTCAGGCCAGTTATTTTTCATTAAGAAGGTTTGTGGTCTGCACTCTTGTGGGAGGAGAGGCTAGATTCTGCCCTTCTGAGATGGGAATTTCTTGTTAAAGGCTTATTGTGCCTGCTTATTTGAACTGTTTCTTTCTGAAATTGGTGCACCTTGGTTGCTGTAGCATAGACTAGATTCAGGCATCCTGAATCTAGTTTTCTTTGTATAACTTGAGCACTAATCCAGGCCATGTTTTTTGGAGAAGGTTCCCCTGCACCCTAGTGGCAAGAGTGATCAGTTAGAACTTGTCTGACTGAAGACTGCTGGAACAGGGCTCCGTTTTTAGTTTTTTTACTGGTTAATTGGGTAATTTGTTTAAATCAGTTTGCTCATTTTCTGTTGTTACATAAAAAATTGCACTTTATTCATCTGCTTTTACTGTATTTGTGTTTCTTCCTACTTTATTACTTATATTTGCTTTTGCTGCTTGTTCTTAAAAGTACTTAATTGCATTCATTCTGCTGCATTTATTACTGCTTGTTAGTAGCCTGATTAAATTGTAACTGTTATTCTAAGCCTTTGGTTAAAGCACTTGGGCTTCAGACCAGTTGTTTTACATTAAGAAGGTTTGTGGTCTGCACTGTTGTGGCAGGACAGGTAGCTTACAACCTTCTAAGTTGGGAGTTGCCGATTGAAGGCTTAGTGTCTGTTATTCTAAAAGTGTATTAGTTCTGGTTTAAACACTTGGGCTTTGGACCAGTTATTTTACATTAAGAAGGTGTGGTCTGCACTCTTGTGGGAGGAGAGGGTAGATTCTGCCCTTCTGAGCTGGGAGTTTCTGGTTAAAGGCTTATTGTGCCTGCTTATTTGAACTGTTTCTTTCTGAAATTGGTACGCCTTGTTTGCTGTAGCATAGACTAAATTCAGACCTGCTGAATCTAGCTTTGTTTGTATAACTTGAGCACTAATCCAGACCATCTTTTTTGGAGAAGGTTCCCCTGCACCCTAGTGGCAGGAGTGTGCAGTTAGAACTTGTCTGATCGAAGACCGCTGGAATGGGGCTCAGTTTTTAGCCTTTTATTGGTTAATTGGTTAATTTGTTTAAATCAGTTTGCTCATTAGCTACTGTTATATTAAAAAAAATACACTTTATGCATTGCCGCTTAGCTAGGGTTAAACTATTCCTGGTGCAATAAAGTCTGCCCTTTCCTTTAGAACAAGCTAGTTTTTTAGTTTTAGCATTAAAATCTGCTTTTTTTTAGCTCAGCACTTGTTCAGAACTTGTTGTAAGCACTAAATAAGCTACAAATTACTACAGCACTCAACTTTCCTCACTTGCCTAGAGGAAAACAGTTTTTAGTACTTAATAAATAAGCACCTATCCAGGCATATCTAAGGGTCAGCTCCCGGTGTTTTCTCCTGTCTACCTGATAAATCTGGGCAACTTGGGGCAATGCACCAATTGTCTCATGTACACAGACAACCCTCTATTCTACCACCCAACACTACAACCTGTGAGAGATGCACTTATATAGCCAAACTGGAAGCAAAGCTCTCTTCACCCAAGACTGGACTAGACAGTCAAGAGTAGAAGGTAAACACTTGCACCACACCACACTCATCACATAGTCCCTCAAAACCTACACCACCAAAACACACACCTACATTCACGGATGCTCTCAATAAAAATCTGCTCAAGCAACAGAGACATCTAAAGCAGAAACGCAAGCAATCTCCAACTCCCAACACAACCCAAATGACACATAGCCCACAAACTCAGTGTGCTACTCAACCACAGCCCATAAGGCATAACAACGTACCCAACACTCTAGTCATAGGTGACTCTATAGTCAGGCACACTGATGTTTCACTCACCAGGCTAAACAAGGAGAAAGTTACTGTCAGCTGCCTGTCGGGTGCCAGGATCCGCCACATAATGCATGCACTCAGGCCACTCCACAACAAGTACAAATATGTCATTGTCCATGTTGGTGTGAATGACCTGAGACATACCTCCCTGGACTACATGAAAAGAGACATGGAGGAGCTCTCTGATCTTGTAGCCCAGGCAGGTATGACCCTAGCCCTGAGTAGCATCCTGCCATCACCCAGAATGATACCACAGTACAAGGACAAAATGACTGGCTTCAACAATTGACTAAGCTTCTGCTGTCATCTAAGGGGATCCAGTATCTGTCTGCCTGGGATGACATGATGGACAGACCACGATGCTTTGCCAGAGATGGCCTGCACCTGTCGCGCTTGGGATTCCAGATACTGGCTAAGGCTCTTGCCACCCATATAGTACCTTTTTTAGGCAAGGTTCAAATGACAAATTCACCACCTTAACAGGTACAAGCAAACAAAATCTGAGGGCAATGCTACTCAGTGCTAGAAGTCTAAACTTCAAAATGCATTCACTCGAGGCACTCCTTAAAATGGAGAACATCGACATCTGTGCAGTGACAGAGACCTGGTTCAAGGCTCCAGAGAGCACCCCTGCATTACCAGGCTATAATTCATACCACATCTTTTGGCCACCTAACCTGGACTGAAACACTAAAGGTGGAGGCATGTCCATATTCATTAAGGATATCCACACCTCCAGGCTAGTTGCTCAGCATAATGCATCCAAGATTATCCAAGTGCAACTAACTCTGGGCAAGACCGCAATCCAAATTGTAACTTGCTACAGATCCCCCACCATGCCCCAGGATTCCCACTCCTCATTTCTTGATACACTGGAAAATATTAGGGTACAACCCAACAACCTAATAATGAGTGATTTCAACTACCCCACCATTAACTGGGAAAACTACTCATGTACCAACTCTTTTGCTCAACATTTTCTGGAATTCATAAATTCCATTGCCTTGGATCAACTTATCCACACCCCCATCAGGGCCAGCAATATCCTAGACCTGGTCATTACCAACATGGGCGACCAGTGTTCCACACCAGATGTCAATTCCTCTTTGGTCAGATCCGACCACAAGCTAATCACCCTAAACATCCACATCCCACCTCCACCCCCTATTAGGGAAACCACTGTAAAAAATTTCTCCAAAGCCAACTTCACACTTCTTAAGACAGAAGTGGCAAACTTTATGACACCCATGCAGACGAACAATAGAGTTAAGACTGCTGAATCCTATACAAATGCACTTTATAAGCACTTACACAAGTGCATGGATCGTGCTATCCCTAAAAGAACCAAGATTCTATCCTCCAAAAAGAGGAAGCCAATCTGGTGGTCTCCTGCTATAAACAAACTCTACAAAAGAAGAAAGAAACTGTTGCAAAAAAGTGTAAAATCCCATGATTGGAGGAACTCCCTGGTCAGCCTCAGTAAAAAGCTGAGATCCCTTATAAAATCCTCCAAAGCTAGTTCCAAAAACAAAATCACCACTGATTCTACAGACAACCACAAAGCATTCCATAGCTATGTCAAGAATCTCAGTGGCAACACTCAGGTCTGTGCTGAGTTACAGCACAATGGCACTAAATATACAGAACTAACTGATATTGCCAACATCCTGGCAGATAGATTCAGTGCTAACTTAACCCCCTCTCACTCCCTAAAGGGCCCATCTCTATACCGGAAGAATGCAAAGTTCCTGTACTCATGACTGCACAGGTAAAAACCACATTCTCCAAAGCCAAGAACACAGCATCCATGGGACCTGACAACATCCCAGGCTGCGTTCTACATGAACTGCAGATGAACTGGCACGGTACCTAAGCACCATGTTCAATCATAGCCTCACCTCAGGCTTTGTGCCCACTGAATGGTGCACAGCAAAGGGTATCTCAGTCCACAAAGGGAGAACCACAACAGACCCTGGGAATTACCACCCCTTTAGCCTAACGAGCCTGGTTTGCAAGGCCATGGAATGTATCATCATGGATCTTATACACAAAGACATTGGTAATCTCCAAACTCTTGACTCCACCCAGTTTGGGTTTGTAAAAGGCAGATCATGTCTCCTAAACCTGATAGACTTCTTTGAAGCAGTCACCAAATCCATAGACGAGGGTAAGGTGGTTTACACAGCCTATCTAGATCTTGACAAGGCTTTTGACACCATCCACCACTCTGGAATTATAGATAAACTCACTAAAATAGGTATAACTCCCTATGTCACAAGACGGGTTGACAACTGGCTCACTGTCAGAACCCACACTGTGAAAGTAGCCGACTCCAAATCCGACTTCAGATCAGTGACAAGTGGAGTACCACAGGGTTCAGTCCTGGGTCCTCTCCTGTTTGGTATCTACTTTTCTGAAGTACAGGCTAACACAGAAGGTCTTTGCCTAACAAAGTTCACAGATGACTGCAAACTAGGAGCCACAATCGAAACTTCTAATGATGTCGACATCCTACAAACAGGCCTCATGGAGACAGATGCCTGGTGTCAAAGCCATGGCCTCAAGCTTAATGCCAAAAAGTGCATTGTCATCCCCTTTGGTAAAAACTCTGTACCCATGAGCTACCACATAGGTGGCAGTCTACCTAACACCGAAAGTGTGATAAGAGACCTTGGGACACAGGTGGACAGTAGTCTCTCCGTTGATAATCACATCACCACAGTAGTCAGGAAATCCTTCTACATGGCACATCTCATCACAAAAGGATTCTCATCCAGGAAAAAAGAGGTCATTGTTCCCCTCTATTCATCACTCATTAGACCCATTATAGAGTACAATGCCCCTTTTGGTATGTACCTCACAAGATATCTACAACAACTGGAAAGGCTGCAGAAACGCCTCACAAAGAGGATTACCAGCCTCAAACAGATGCCCTATGCAGACCGTCTCAAAAAACTCCAGCTTTACTCCATTGCATACTGCCTATTCAAAGACGATCTCTGCCTAACATACAAAGCTATGTCAAACCCAGAGCTGTTGGACATGCTCCAGTTAAAGAAATCCCAATCTCTCTAAGCTACACACTTTAGGAACCTAAACCTTGTCACTACAATAAACAGAACATGCTGGTGGGATAGATTCCTGTCCCAGAGACTTCCCATACTCTGGAACAAACTACCTATCTATATCAAACAAAGCTCCCAATTAGCACTCTTCAAGAAAAATCTTGATGATTGGATGGGAGATAAGAAATTCACCCTGTGGATCACTTCTATGGCTCTGCTCGACAGGGGCACAGGAAAATAATTTTCTTGGGTGGTGAAAGCCAGGGTACCTTTTTGACTAGGGTTATATAGGCCCTAGGTCCAATAGCCTAGTACCTACCTATGAACCTATATATATTATTTATAACTTTTTTACTCTTATTTTCCTCCTTCACCTTTACCTTACTTTTTTCCACCACTTTCCATCATATCCCCTCTCCACAAACATTTTAACTGCATTATTTATCTTCCTGTCACATTCTTTCTCTTCACTACACAATCTTTTTATTCTAAGAAATTCTCCATATGGGATAGATTTAATCGTATGTGGGAGGGTGACAACTTTCTCCATGTAATATATGACTACTTTCTTCAAACTTCCTATGAATTCCTGTTTGAATTCTATTATTAACAACCATTAACATTATATCCAAAAAGTTAACCTTCACACCCTTTTGATTCCCATCAGATCTTACATTACAATGATTTTTCTATACCTCCTGAATAAGAGTCCCTATTTCATCCCATCCCCTTTCACATATGAATATGAAGTCATCAACAAATCTATAATATTGTACTACACATATTTCTTGTACAAATCTTTATTATAAATACAATTATTCTCAAACATTCCCATAAACAGGTTTGTATACATGGCGGCAAAAACCTGCCCTCATGGCCATTCCCCCAAGCTGTTTAAATAACTCTCCATTAAACTCAAAAATATTGTGACTTAAACAAAAATGGACATGTTCTATGATGAAATGGGTCTTTGGAGTATCCTTTAAAAAGAATAATAAGGCTTCCAGTCCATGTATATGTTCAATATTTGTATACAAGCTAACTACATCCATAACTATAAAAAAATACCCTTTTTCCACTTTATTCTCTTTATCTTTTTTAGAAAATCAAATGAATCTTTAATATATGAGGGTAGTTTTTCAACTTCTACTCTTAAACATGTATGTAGCAAAGAAGCTAAATTATGTGTAAAGTAACCACATGCAGACACAATTGGGTGCCCTGGTGGATTCACCATACTTCTGTGTATCTTGGGTCACAAAAAAGTACTCCATAGTATTATCTTTAACTGCAAATGTTTTATATACATCCTCATGTGAGAAATATTTTAATCTCAATTCCTTCTTAAGCAAACCCTCATACATGGCTAATGCACTAAATAACATTGCATCCCTACTGGCACATACACATTTGCGTCTTTCAAATGTGTGTAACACATGTTTAAATCTTGAGTGTAGTGAAGTACCACCAGCTTGCCCCCTTGTCCGATGGCTTAAACACCAGTTCCCTATTTTGATTAAGTTTCTGCAAACTCAGCCATTCTTCCTAACTTAAATTATATTTAATATTTTTTCTATTTCTATTCACCATTTCATATTCTTTTTCAACAGAGAACTGTAAACCTTTTGAAAATTGTTGAGTGCCATCATCTTTACACACAGGTATAAATTCACTTCTGCATATGCATATTACATTGTCTGTATTCAATTTACAATAAGTATCTGATTCAAAATCAGAAACACATGAATGAAAACTTGTATCACTTAAATCTGAATCACTATCTAAACTGTCCCATTTTGTACAAAAAACAATTTCAAATACAGTTTTCTTATAAATCTGAATATCTCAATTTTTTGCTCATATCCCCTTGTTAAAACCGTGGGGATGAACTTTAAGCCCCTACTTAACACTGCAATGTCTATCCTAGACAAAGTTAAATTAGACAGATTTACAACATAATCATCCTGACATACACAATTTATTTTAATGCCACTTGTCTTTTTTAAATGTCCATACATTGGGGTTAAATTCCACATAGCTGTCATGTCCATACTCCTGGTTTCTTGACCTCTTCTTGTTATTTCTACCTGGTTCATGAAAAGTTCTTGACAAATAACCAGGATTCGCTTCCGCCGGTAGTCCTGGAAAATTATTCTTCTCTTCGCTATCTCCATTTACACATGAGGATTCACTTCCCACTGAAGAAACATAGTCATTGTTGTTCCTTCTTCCTGCTTCCTGCTGGAAGCTTACTCGTTGATGTCGTCTTGTCTGATTGGAAGAGATTATGAACGCCTGACATCATTCATAATCTTTAATGTCTCTCTGCAATTTATCTTTTTTTCTTTCAATCAACTCTTTCTCATACCCTATCAGTTTAGCATTTATCCCCGCTAAGAAATTCTTGAGGGTGGCATTGTTACATTTTTGTACAAGGCTCTGACAAACTTCTTTCATCTCCATTACCAATCTCCGTCTCTTAAGGTCATCTCTCTCTATGCCTATATTTACCCACTCAAGACTACATTTGTGAGCAGCCACAACCCATCGCGCATGAACATTTTTGTTTTCTTCTTCCTCTAAATTGAAAGGGAGAAGATGGACTCTTTACTGCTTGCAGACCTCTAGGTGTTATATTAAGCTGTACATACCTTTGCAAGCTTAATGAATTGAAGAAAACTGAGGTCTCTTTATAAATTAGTTTCTCCACCGTATCGTAGAGCTGCTGCAATTCAGGGGTAGCTGACGCTTCTCTATGCCTCCCCACCATGGAAAATAGATTGCTGTTACGTTGATTCCTGCCTTCTCCCTACAAAATGTATGGATGAAGATGCTGCCTCATTGGGATTAGAAACTGTAGCACCATTGGATTCCTGATTTTTATTCTGGCTCGTTGGCATCACATTGTCCGGAGCCGACACCAAAAAACTATCCAGTGTCTTTTGTGATAATTCTTACGAAGTTTCTCTAAAAATTCTCGGCAGAGACCAATAGCTTCACCACCACACCCAGAATGCAAGTTTACTACAGACAAAAAATACACCATTGATTACCTTTTCACGATTTAATAAAATATAATAGTCCAATAAAATTACAGTCTCTGCTCCAAAGCATGTACTTTGAAATTTCTAGTACACACAATAAAATGTCCTCTTAAAGTTCACTAAACAGACACTGCATCAGACAATAATAACATTATTTTGTTGTAGAAACTCCAAGCAAAACACCAAAATGACTTCCCTAGTGCCTTAGCTATTCAGCCTTTTTAGTATTTTCTTGATTTTGGAAACAGATCTGGAACATGCCAGATGAAATCAGACATATTGGAGTGAAATGCTCAAACATATCTGTCCAGCTGAGCTGCAACTCTTCAAATGAATGCAGGCAATGAGACTGGAAGACAGTTTAAATCTGTGTCAATCCACTTCTAGGAATACATTCTGAAAGGCTTAAAGCTTTGACTTGGACAATATAAAGCAGACAAAATGTGTTTGAATGGCAAGTCCATGATAGAGATAATGGTTACAATCTAAAAAGAATAAAATCCTGGCACAAGAACATGCATGCTTCAGAAATATTTAATTATATCCACATACAAAGATAGAATATAGAGGATTATGATCAGGTGTCTGATCACATCCAATTTATTATGTGTTCAAGACATGGAGGCCAAAAAATTGAACTTGAGGGCAAAGCCCAAGAGGTGACTCTTGGCATTCATGTTGAGAACATATAATAAGAGTTATGATCGAAGGCCTTTTCATAATCCTTTGTAGTGTATGGAGCTTTATCTACTCCATGTATTACAAATAGTAATAAAAAAGTGTAGGCGTACAAAGGGTTTTCGAGCTTTGAAAACTGGTAAAGCATTTAGCAAGCCCTATCAAACAGAAAATAGACATCAGCATACCTTTCCACTTCTTTGCTTAAGAATTCTAAGTGAAAGCAAAAATAGTGCAAGGAGGGAAATTGTTAAAATTACGGACAGTTTTTAAATATTGCTCTAATTTACTGAAACATTAATAGCACAAAAGGTTTCCATCGACATGCATTTTCTGAACAATAAGAAGTATGAAACTCTTAACATCTGGCATTATTGAGTGACTAAGCCTCAGTGATTTAACAGAAAATCAAAAATGTTACTAGTGACATGGTAGAATATGAGGCAAATCAGGGATATTTTACAAAATGAAGGGCAGATGGGAGCAGGCAGATGACAAAATGGCTTTTAAAAGCTGTTAGACACTTTATTCTGTCATACTTTTCAGTTTGTGTGCAAAAGTGAAGTTCTAACAGATTTGTTTTACCTTCTGCTGCTGCCCTTTGCTGACTGGTACTGCCTGCTGTTAGTACCTAATACAAAACCTGATCTTAACAATGCTTAACAAGGTTTTGTTAAGTACTCCTAGGTGCTGTTAAATCAGGTCTATTAAGTACTCCCAAGTGCTGTTAAAATCAGGTCTCACTCTATGGAAGTGTATTTCCTGATTCTGGAACATAATCCCTGCTCTGCAAGACAATACAACACAGAAATGCAAAGCTTTATTCAGTGTTTCCTCAGTGCTAAAATTTAATTCAGTAAACATAAATCTTTAAATAGGTATAACAGCAGCCAGTAAACTTGCAAACTAAACAACATCAGAGATTTCATTCATAAAAAACACAGACCTAAAACTCAAAATCAGGAACAGTTGAGTGTTATGCTCAGTATTATACTATACACATTTGTATACCTTGAAGTGTCACTGTATCAAAATGGACTTAAGTTTATGCATCAGTTTAGGCCTGGTTGATGATCATCCTTTAGTAAAGTAATCCATTATTTCAAAATAATTGTTTTAAAGGACTAATCCTTATGCTATAGTTTATGCCTTCCACAAGTTTAAAGTGAAACTTATGGTTCTCCTTTATTTCCGATATATGATTACCCAGTTCATTGTGAGAATTCTGTCATCTTATATCTCAAATCTTCTTCTTCTGGCTTTTTCCCGGTTAGGGGTCGCCACAGCGGATCATCTGTCCGCTCATGATCGGTAGTGGAGTTTTTTTACGGTGTCGAGTTGCCAGCCCAGCGTTCAACCTTCCACAGAAGGCTCACACATGCACGCACTCACATCTAGGGCCGATTTAGAGTGTCCAATCCACCTACTGCATGTCTTTAGGATATGGGAGGAAACTAGAGCACCAGGAGGAAACCCACGCGACCACAGGGAGGGCATGCAGACTCCGCACAGAAGGCACCCCAGCTGAGAATCGAACCGGAGAACCTCTTGCTGTGAGGTGGCAACGCTAACCGCTGCACCACCGTGGCCGGCCTGTCATCTTATATCTCAAATGTGTTGTAAAATTCTTTATTTAAGCAGTAATCTATGACTGTGTGTGGGTATATCAGGATTTACCCATGGTTGGTGTGATTTGATCACAAGGGCAAAGCCAGCCATGTGTAAATCCTGATATACACACACAAGAGTTGATTATAGCTATTATACTATGACATTATTTTAGAAAGAAATTGCTTACCTTTCTTAAATAATTTTTTATAATGGAGCTGTAGTGTCCCTTTTTCCTTGTTTACTGACGTACTGAACATGAGTATGGAACTTACACTTTCACAGTACATCAGTACAGTGGAGGAGAAGCAACATAGCAGAGAGAATCTTTGGTGCTGTTTTTTTTCTATTTTTTTTCTTTTTACTGCCAAGAGACAGTGGAGAAATACAAAGAAAATCAGGTACATTTCTGATTCTTTAGTTTTTCAGAACGTACCCGACTTTTCTCGTATATTGCTCTATTCCTCAGGATATACCAATAAAAGGTCAGGCCACTCAGTGGTACTTCAGCGGCCTAACTTTTTTCTGTTTGTATATACTTGATTTGCAGTGGTTGGGCTGTGCAATCAGCATGCTTGTTTTTGAATATTAATAAGTAGTCATTGCATAATTTAAAATTTCTACAGCATTTCCCAACACAGGATGCAGTACAATATTCATAATTAACAATATGCACTACATTCGTAGTCATAAAATCTGAATACCTTTTTAAACTCATATCTTATATATGTAATTTGATAGTCAGTTGTAAATTCTAAAAAAAATAAATGTACTGTGATAGATGCTATTACTAATTTGAGACTTTTGCTTAGGAATCATAACTTAAAAATGATGTTTCAGGTGGTAATAATGAATGACATGTAACATATAAAATGTGCAGTATTTTGGTACCAGCTAGTCATTCTGTGGTTTCTGATCATCGTTTTATGCCATCTTTGAACAACAGCTTTATCAGCTACTATTATGGCAAAGAGATTAGTACTTTTATAATTTAAATGCTAATGAAGCCAAGGACTTGGGTGTACTGGAAAAGAATAATAGCATTATTAAAAATGAGTAGATAAGGGTGATGCAGTGGTTGTACAAAGTAAGATGGTTTACTCATGTACTAATGCATAAGTTATTATTGGATGTTAATACTTTTTATCCATAACTTGGTATGAACTAAAAAGGTTGGTGGAGAGGGTGAAATGTACCGTTTATGAGTTACAGCTCTCTGGTACACTACCTTTGCATGTGTTTGAGTATATTTATGTTCCACTTCTGAAAATGACATTCATAGATGGCCTTTCAAAGCTCTGTAAGGATATTAATAGATTCCTGAGGAGACTTTTAGTGTCTGGTAATGGATGGGTGATTGAATCTATATCTAGATATCTAGAGGGTATGCTTCAATTCTTTGTGTGAATAGTAAATGGGAGGAGAGCATATACTTGTAATGCCTGATACTAATTCTCTCTTTATTGTTATTCCCAATAATGTAAGTGTTGATTGTGCTCGGCAGTTTCTATGTACTCACAGTGACTTCTCTACCTTAATAATTAAGACCCCATTTATATAATGGCATTAGTTTATGAATATAATGGGCTGCATTCATAGTCATTATGCTTTAGGGCAGCGGTTATGTGCATAGGCTTCATCTAGGCTCAGCTAAGGCATGATTCAGAGAGACTTGCAGCACTTAGGATCAATTGTTAGAACCTGTTTGAGAAAAAAAAATATGCAAATGAAGTAAAAATGAAATGTAAATGAGGAATGTGTGAAAAATCTGTGATAATCGTATGCAGGTAAGTGGTTCTTCCCACCTTTGAACAATTCATATTTGTCTTTTGATGCACAAGTCCACTGAGCACCTAAGGTTATAAAAAGTGTATATGCATCTTTTCTTTCAACTTTGCATTCTGTTGAAATACATACATTCACTGCCAGTTTAGCTGGCTCCCATTTTGAGCTGCTTATTTTGCTCACACCAAAACCAAGTGCTGCGAGTGGCTCTTGCCAGTTGAGAAGCCAAAGATATAGACAACTCATCTGAGCTTCACTGAACTGGAAATCTTATACAGGTTTAGAGTGGACAAGAACATAATATGGGCTTTGGTGAGTTTATATGGATTACAGACAAAGACTGGAGGAATGTGTGGCCTTTCTATATCTGTGAATATCAATGTATGTATAGCCCTCACTATACTTGCCACAGGGACCTTCCAGATACAAACTGGAAATATGTTGGGTTTCTCACAGGCTTCTGACTTGAGGATACTTCAACAGTTTCTTGATATACTCTTTGACAAGTGAATGAGCATATCTATTTTTCAGTAACATCTCAGCACGAAACTAGTACCACTTGTGCCTTCTACTCAACGGCATGATTTCCTGGGATGCTCGGTGTGGTAGTTTGTACTCATGTTGCTAACTCTTTAATCTTGAAATTTCAAATTGAGTTCAAACCATTAATCTTTTTTTTCTAGAATCCCATCATATATAACAAAAATCAAATATTTTAAACCTTGGTTGTTATCAGAATTGCAATTGTTTATAGATATTAATTATACTACAGAAATCAATAAAGTTATGATATGGATATATACCCTTAGTTGGTATAAAAAGAAAGTTAGAGAATGGGATTCTGAATTATTGGATTTACAGTCCAGACTTTTGTCAGCAAAATCTGAAATAAAAAAATAAAAATTCTCTAGAAATTAAAAAGAAAATAGAGGAATTAAATAAAAAAAAAACGAAATTCTAACAGACAAAACTAGTTTAACCTTATAAAAACTAAAAGTAAATTCTTTGGCTACCTCCCCCAAATACTTACATAATTTACCTGCAAGAGTTAAAATACAATCAAAAGCTAATAACATCAACAACATCTATCACGAAAAAAAGGGAGAAAGTATTGGATATCGGGGACATTCTTGATGTATTCAGTCATCATTACATGGAACATTTTAAAAAAGAGAATACATATACTGATCAATTAAGCCTGGACACAAAAATCTATTAATGTAAAAAAAAAATACTAGAACAATTAAAATTAGAGTTACAAAAACCTATATCATACAAAGAAATTACTGACAGACTAAAAGAACGCAAAAATAATAAAGCACCAGCAATAGATGGCATAATTTTGGAACTATATAAACTTTTCCTTTCAATGATAATATCCCTCTTTCATAAAACCCTATTAGAAATTCAATCACAAGCAGTAATACTACCTTCTTGGAAATATTGTTTAATCACTCCAATTCTAAAGGAAAATAAAATACTCAATCTGTGTGCTTCATACAGACCCATTTCATTATTAAATAATGATTATAAGATATTTATGACAATTTTAAACAATAGAATGAAAATACCATTAACTAAAATAATAAATAATGACCAAACTGGATTTATTCATAATAGACACACCCCCAATAATATTAAAAGGCTACTTACTCTCATAGATTATGTAAATAAGGAAAATAAAGAATCACTCATAATTGGTTTGGACATAGAGAAAGCCTTTGATTCCTTAAATTGGGACTATCTAGTCAGAATTCTTGAACTATTTGAATTTCCTATCTCCTTTGTTCATCTATTAAAGAATATATATATAAATAATCAGTTTACCTTTACATGTGTGTAATGCACATGTATGAACAAGTTTTCGGAAGGCCGTAAACAAAATGCATCGAATGTGCAATGAGTGAATGCACAGTAACGTTCGCTCTTTGCAGATTCAGCATTTTTGGTGCAAGGTGTACTATAATGGGGATCGGGAAGTGGACCCTATCCCCACTGTAGTGCGACCTCAGAGTTAGAATGATAAAGTAGGGGGGTGTGGGGGTGCAGGGGGGTGCAACCCCCCTGCATTACGCTTTGTCTTTGAATTGAAGTTCGAAAATCAGCAAATCTGGTTTTCAATTTGCTGATTTTCGAACTTCGGTGCAGATTGGACTGACGATTTTGTTGTTGTTCCGGTTCACACAAAGGGTCGTTCGGTAGGTTGATTTTCAACCTTTCAAAGGTAAACCAAATAATCTAGCATATGTCAAACTAGGCCCTTTTACTTCTGAATCTATTTACATAACAAAAGGTACTAAACAAGGCTGTCCAATGTCACCAATTCTATTTGCTTTGGCCATTGAGATACTGGCAGTCTCAATACACAATAATTTAAAGATAAGAGGAGAGGATATTTATGATCAATATACTTCTAAAGTAATGCTCTTTGCTGATGATATATTACTAACCTTATCTAATTCTAAAGAAACCTTAGAGAAATTGGACATATTGATTGAGAAATTTTATAGGACTTCAGGTCTTCAATTTAATAGATCAAAATCAAAATTTTTAATTTTAAATAAAAAAAGAAGTACAGAATAAGGGAAATCATGTCATAGGGAAACAATAATCTACCTTGGGGTATCTAGGAATAGAGTTATGTAAAGACCTAAATGAAACTACTTCAATAAACTATAGTAATATCACTGACACAATTAAAATATGTGTGGAAAAATGGAATAAAACAGTATTAACATTTGAAGATAGAGTACAGTTAGTTAATAAAAATGGTTTTATTACCTAAGATTCTTTATGTAGCATTAGCAATACAGCTACTTTCTGAAAGACAAGTTCTTAAAGAAATAAATACATGTTTAATAATTTTTTTTTGGTTTCCCAAGAGGAATGGAGTTGCTCTAACACATCACATTAGACCATGGAAACTGGGAGGACTAAACTTTCCAGATATAGAGACATATGTAAAGGCATCCATATTTAAAAATATTACAGACTGGATAAACCCTAATTATTCAGCTAACTGGAAATAATTACTAACTGTGATATCAATAACGAGTTTAATTTGCTAAAAAAAATTTCAAATATTGGTTAAAACTAATAAACCCTGGTGAATACTAAGCATGCAATATAACATAACAAAACCAACTAAAACACATTTGATCAATTATTATATCAACTCATTCAGAAAACTCATTGATACATATATATAGTTGAAGCTCTGGATTAATCTCCTAACACCATTCAGCATTACAAAGAACTATCCACATAAAATATATAGTGAAACAATAAATTCTTGGGAGCAAAGAGGATTTATCTGCTAGTCACAATGCATCAGGGAACTAAAAGGTTTGGATATGCAAACAATAAAAACAATATACAAAATTTCACAACATGATTGGTTAACCTTACAAAGCATTCTGATGTACTCTGAAGACTTAGGCAAAATAATTAATAATTCCTCTTTTAAAGATACACCAAAACTCATAAACTACTTATATAGAATCATATGCAATGATTCTAACATAAAAATAATATTTCAGATTTTATAAAGAACTAATAAAATATAAAACAACACCAAAATTATCATATTGGAAATATATATCTAAAGGATACTCTCTGCAGTTAACTGCAGAAATCAAATCAAATATTTTATTATCAGTAAAGCATACATCTTTTACACAACATTGGAACATATTTAAAAGGAAATACTTGCACAGAGCAATTTTAGCTCCAGATAAAATGACTAAAATTAATTCTTCTGCAAATGGAATATGTTGGAGGGCTGAGCAAGCACATAAAGCAGATTAGAATAATATATTCTTTGACTGTGTTAAAATTAAGACATATTGGAATGAAATTAATAACTTTCTACAAGCTTTATTTAATGAAACTTTTATCTTATCTAAAGCTCTTATTTTGTTGAATGTAAATGAAGGTCCCCACTTAAATAAATCAAACTTATTTATTATGGACAGTACTTGCAATCTCAATAAAAGGTATAACTAGAAAATGGAATACAAACATAATACTGACTCTGGACGACTTCTACACCCTGCTGAAGACTACAGTGTTGATGGAAATCAGAATCAAAGAAATGAGAATCTATCCTAGGCCATTGGTTAATAACCCATGGTTATCATTGATAGACACTATGCAACATTGAACAGATATTCTCTGATAACTAGATAGTCTTATCTACAAAGTTATTATATGAATTGAATATTAATTTTGATGCCAGGTTGATGTATATGTTGTACATAGTTATTTAAAATGTCATATATAAAAAATAATGGCATTATTTCAATACTATTTGAAAATAAAAACTATTTGAGAAAAATAATAAGCTATAGTGCATCATGCTCTTTTGCCATGATGCCAGCCTTGACATGAGTCTCTTCTGGATGAAGATTGAGGATCTTCTTCCCCATCCTGCTCAGTAGCTCTTCTAAATGTGTGGAAGGCATTATAGCCCTGTACAGCTGGAGTGCTGTCTGCCATTTTAAACTATAACTCAGTCACATCACAGATGTCTACTTCCTTTAGAGTGAGGAGGGCTGGTAGTGAGTTGAGTTTCTTGTTTAGACTACTGACACTGATCAGTTAAAATCTTCATATTTTCTTTTGTTTGCTTTGTTATGTTGGTTGGTGCTATGGGGTGGACAATGTCTTTGCCAATAATCAAAACTCTAGAGGGGACAGATGCAGGCCATCCATGGTGAAACAGTGTGGTCTGTCAATCCTATTCTCCCAGGCTGACAAATACTGGACCAAACTTTGAATGACAGTATGCTGTCCTGATGGGAATAGAACAAGCAGCCTCCTGACATGGAGTGAGATGCACTACAGTTGTGCCACAAGAAAAAGTGCTTGTTTGTGTTTTATTGATTTGGTTACAGCTTTATCCAGTTATTTTCATTTGCTTGAAGCTTTCACTGAGTTATACTCCATGAGGTGTGGAACTGTTTTCACACAGGTGTCAATGAGTTCCATTAACAAGAGTAGACGTCTGAGCATGTTTGGCAATTTTCAAGTTCAGCCTGTGAAGGTACAGAAAGCACAGAAATCTAAAATACAATGATAACTTTAGAATACATTGTCAATAGTAGCGAACACAACTAAGTTATACACTGGAATGTTAGCACTACATTAATATACAATTACCTTCAAAAGTTGATACTGTATGTACAACATTTACTGTACGTCAGAAGGGGAGGAGGTAGGAAGTGTAGAATACTGAGAAGGTAGTATGTTACATGTAGAGAGGGATACTGAAAAGGACAGTAGATTATAAGGTGTGGGGATAAGAAGAGAGAAGAGAAGAACAGAGAAGAAAAGAGAACAGAAGAGAAGAGATGCAGGTGGGAGAAGAGGTGAAAAGTCAGAATGGGCTGTATTGCCATGAAGATAAGGGATGCAAGGAGATGAGGGATGTTGAAAAGCTGTTTATACTAGTGTGTGTGTGTGTGTGTGTGTGTGTGTGTGTGTGTGTGTGTGTGTGTGTGTGTGTGTGTGTGTGAATAGGAAGTAGCATTATGTATGCCTTTTGTTTGTCCTATGCAGTGTGTTGCTGTGAGGTGCATATTGGTATTGTAGTGTTGCTAAGGTTGTCATGTGCGCATTAGGTATACATACTTATATTTGGAAGGCTACACTAGGAGAACTGCATGCTATGTGCCATACAGACAATAATGAAGGGTCTGTTTGTGTACATTTAGATAATAATTATTGCTGAATGATATCACTTTAGAGAGGGCATCACCAGTTAGCCTCAAAGGCATGAGTTCTGCATGGCTTCACTATCCTTTGCTGTGTGTAAAGTTGATGATGTACCAGCTACCATGTACAGCTTCCTGATATCCAACAAGGTGATCACTGGTCTTCACAGGTATAATCAATTGTGTAATTTCTATCTGTCCACCAGCAAAGATTCAAAACTTTTATTGTCTTCTTTTTTTTTTATTTTGCATTGTGCAACAGTAGAATTAGTATATATAAATAAGAGGAATATGGAGACAAAAGTCCATATATGGGGGGGGGGTGCAGGAGGGCTTGACTTCCTGAAAAATTGCTTGTATGTATTTTATTCATTTGGTTGTAGCTTCATCTAGTTTATTGCATCTAGTTGAAGCTTTCACTGAGCTGTACTCTAGCAGTTGTGGAAGTGATCTCAGAGGGTGTCACACAAAGGTGTCAATGACTTCCATCCATTTAATACCTTATTGTTGATTTATTTCTAATGTAATTTACAATTACAGATAAAAAAGCAGCATTTACTGCAAGGCTATTATGAGGCAGTTGGGCCATTTTATTTCCGTTTAAGTATTTTACATCTTTATGGGGAGAGTGAAAAACAGCATGCAGTGATATGCTTTGCATTAAACCATTGTCAATTTTAAATGAACAATGTATTTTTAAAAGAACTGATTTGGTAAGACATGCAATTCTAAGTGAGCTACATGTGATCACTATAGTACAGAGCTTGTTTTAGTTTCTTTAGTACATTGTAGGATATAGAACAAAGTTAGAGTGAAATTTAACTGGATTTAACTGTGTATATAAAATGCAATTTAGTTTCTAAACACAAGCTTTTTGATTTTGAGCTAAATGACTTTGCATGCAATAGGCTCATTTTCAATATCGCTAGGTTCATACGTTTGCTGGCTATCAAAGAGCAAGATGCCCTGTTGGAGCCTGCAGGCGCCCATAATCCCTCCTATAAGTTATGAATTGATGGGCTGAGATTAATTGAAAGGAAGAACTTATTCCATAGGTATGGAAATCTTTGAGCTATGAAGCTGTTGTGTTCCATTGGTTTCACTGATATTATTGTATTGAGGCTGAGTATTCTCTTGTGTTCAGGTCACGAAGGGGACATTATTAGCAAAATGGCTTCATATAGTAAGGGGTCATTTAATGATGTACATGTCAAGTCCTTTTGAAAGGAGATGGCATCATTAAGATTTTGGAAAATGTTCCGAAATTTGTGGTCATTTGCATATTTGGTGATCCAGTTTCTTTAGTACATTGTAGGATATAGAACAAAGTTAGAGTGAAATTTAACTGGATTTAACTGTGTATATAAAATGCAATTTAGTTTCTAAACACAAGCTTTTTGATTTTGAGCTAAATGACTTTGCATGCAATAGGCTCATTTTCAATATCGCTAGGTTCATACGTTTGCTGGCTATCAAAGAGCAAGATGCCCTGTTGGAGCCTGCAGGCGCCCATAATCCCTCCTATAAGTTATGAATTGATGGGCTGAGATTAATTGAAAGGAAGAACTTATTCCATAGGTATGGAAATCTTTGAGCTATGAAGCTGTTGTGTTCCATTGGTTTCACTGATATTATTGTATTGAGGCTGAGTATTCTCTTGTGTTCAGGTCACGAAGGGGACATTATTAGCAAAATGGCTTCATATAGTAAGGGGTCATTTAATGATGTACATGTCAAGTCCTTTTGAAAGGAGATGGCATCATTAAGATTTTGGAAAATGTTCCGAAATTTGTGGTCATTTGCATATTTGGTGATCCAGTCAGTGGAGTCAGTTTTGTCATCTGAGAAAAAGATGCCAAAAGGAGTGTTCCAGGACAGAGCCTTGAGTAGAAGATGAAAATAATACTCTTCTGTTTTATTTGGCTGTGAAGAAAGTGGATGGCATAAAATGTATGAGTTTAATGGTAATATTTTAACTATGAGCATATTTTTAATTTAGTTTTTTTTTTTTTGCAGCCATGTGGGTGTGAAATATACCATGGCATGGGCTTCTGAAGTTTGTCTGGCACCAAGTGCAGGTGAGTAAGGCTATGAGCAGGTAATGAGCTGCTTCCTGTGGTGAAGAATTTGTTTCCCTCAGCCTTCAATTTGTCTTCAGTATGACTGACCAAGTTACTTCTTCAAACAGTGCACATGGACTGCTCCTGAAAAGGGGCACCTGCATCCAGTGGGCTGTTTCAGGCTGTTACCAAATGCATTGCGCATTTGTATTTTGAATTCTTGCGTCCTTCATATAGCTGCTAATTAGTACTTTAACTATATTCTTAATAACTACAAATGCCAGCAAGTCTCTTGTAGTTTAATAGGTTGCCAAATGCGTTTTCGATAAATGTTAATTTCAAGAGGAGATAAGTTTACTTTTGCTCATGCTAAGTCTCTTTTTAGTGTGAGAGTGATTTGTTTAGCAAATGGTTGTCAGTGTTTAAAATGAAATTTTAAATTAAATCCAAATCTCTGTGGTCTCTGTAAAAGTGAAGAATAAAATAGTAAGCACACTGACAGGATTGATCAATATTTTTTGTTAATTGAGAGAGGTAGCCAAGAAATGGGATATTGTTATGAGTGGAGGAGGGGACCAGTCTGTTAATCTGTCTAAAACCCCATTTGACCATATCTGGCTCTAGCCCTAGGCAGCTGCCTAGGTTACCTTGTGCTGGATACAATCATGCATCATGTTAAATCTTTTAAGATGCTCACCGCTATGATAGCTGGCAATACACTGCTTAATATTTTGCTTGACATGTGTTTGCCTAACCCAGAACCATTAACAGGATACTGTACGCTTTGCTCCATGCAACTCAGATTTGAAGAGTGCAAAGAATGAAAAGTGAAATGTTTTTAAGTGTTCCTTGATGAGTAACATCATGCACAGGTACATATTTCACAACTTATTTGCTCAGGATTTAGTCCTTGGACCACTCCTCTTTAACATTTACTTCTCAGAGGTCAAAATAAATGTTAAGGGTTTATGGCTGACAAAGTTTACAGATGATTGTAATTTGGGTGTCATCATAAACTTCCCCAAAAACACTAAGGACAAAAGACATCAAAATCCACCCAGAGGGCCTTTCCTAAACAAATAGCTGGTGTCAAAACCATGGACTAAAACTAAATCACAAAAAATGCACAGTCATGTCATGTAGCAAGCATGATATCCCTTGCAACTATCACATTAATAATACACCCCTGAAAGTTAAATCTGTAGTCAGGGATCTGGGAACCTGTGTCACCAATCAACTGTCCCTTGATCACCATGTATCCACTATTGTAAGGGCATCATTTTTTGTTCCACAACTTGAAACTAAAGGCATGGCATCCAGGTCCAGGAATGCAATCAGTCCACTGTGCTCATTTCACATCAGGCCGATCATTGAATATGCTGCCTCATTCAGAATGTACCTGTCCAAACACTTGTAACAACTAGAGCAACTACGACATTTCCTCACTAAAAAAATCAAGGGCCTGAATCACAAAAACTATGCAGACTGCCACAAAGTCATGTCCATCTTCTCAGTATCATACAGACTACTAAGAGGCAACCTCTGTCTCATGCATAAAGCTTCAACAGACCCTATTCTTACACATTCACAAGTACGGTGGTTGCATGAACACCCTCTCAAGGGGTCACAGTCATTTTTGCAACATAAACAGAACATGTTGGGAGTATAGGTATGTATAAACAATGGGTTCACATAACCATAAAGGAGGAAAATGTAGACCAATTGAAACAATACCCTCAGATACAAGTATAAAACTCCATCAAACATGATTATAAAAAGCAGTTTATTCCAAGGACTATGGTAAAACAAATTGGTTGAGCGTTTTCATCCATATAACTTGGGACTTCTTCAGAACAAAATCCCAAACATACAATAGGTTTAAATAACAGTTAAGATCACGTGCTAATAGTTAATTAATTGTAGTCGTAATAAATTTAAAGTGCCAATGAACCCAAGTATAAAAAAATTTACTCTTAATAAAAAATACATTTTCCCCAATTAAAATACTTGATAAAATCCATTAACATAAATGAATACATGAATATTATCATAACTTTGTTGCTGTCAACTTCAGAACTGAATTAATAGACACTTGGTTATTGAGACTGGGGGGGGGGGGGTGTAAAAGTGTTCAATTTAAGTTGTCACACTAATTCTCTATATTTTATTCTTTTTACCATTGACCACCACATCACATCTAAAGGAATGTTCTCTAAGATACCAAATTCAAATTTCATAAAACCATCACATTCAAAGGAATGTTTACAAAGAGCATTGTTTTTTCCACTTCTTAATATCATGCAGTTGGTCACACATTCTCTTTCCTAAACTATTTTCTATTTTTCCAGAAGAGAATAATTGATACCTGCTACAGATTGCTAAGTAAACTATTGCTCTTGTGTCACAGTTACCTTTTATAAATGATACTTTCGAGTGGGAATATTTGTTTAATAATATAACTTCTTTGTCAACAATATTGCAAAATTGGTTACACTTTCCACATTTTGTAGTTCCATTTGTGTGGGTCTTCTGATTATAATTCATGGTTTCATTATTATTCTCTTCCAAGACAGTCTTTATGTTCTTATCTAGTTTGGAAATAAAGTGTGGAAACTCACCCACTATACTAAGAATTTCTTTTTCTGCATTTAAAATTGACCAATTAGTTTTAAAAATCTCTTTTACTAACTGTATATTATCGTTGTATGTCATTAACGTAGAATATTCATAATTGGATGGACCACTATTACTACATACTTGTTCTCTCATACATTCATTGTTGTCTAAGATGGGAATATACTTCAAACCTCAGTCCATAGACACCTCATCATATAGCTTGTCCAATAAGTCCTGGGGATATCCCCTCTCCAACAGCATAGCACGTATTCTGTGTATATCAATCATATTTTTTTTTTATACCATACGTGCCAAGTGTATATACTGCCCCTTGACTAAGTTATATTTACAATGCCATAGATGACAACTTTTATAATGAAAGTAAGAATTAGAAAAAGTGTTTTTTTTTCTGTTGATCTAGGAAGCAAAGTTATTGTTCTCAATCTCAAGTCTAACATCCAAATAGTGGGTGGATTGCATCCTATGGTCATAAGTGAATTTTAAGAAGATGGCAGTATCAGATATATAGTGGATGAAATCATTGCGTTTGTCATCTTCTTTTTCTCATATAATGAATATGTCATCCAAAAATCTGCAATAAAAGTTCCAAATGGAATTATAGAGGGAATTCAAAATGTACATTTTTCCCAAATAAGTATAACCAAAATAAACCACATCAACTCTGAGAAAGCTTACAGTACTCTTACAATATTCTCTCAATACATGTGGGTATCTGTTTAAGATATTCTTCAGATTCTTAGCAATATATATATATATATATATATATATATATATATATATATATATATATATATGGTGAGGAAGGATGTCTTAGACCCCTTTGCAGAAGCTATTAATCTATAGGGGGGTTAGAATGTTTTTGTGGGTTTTAGGCATCCCAAACAAGTCAGATATTGGTTATAGATTTATCTCTTGTTACAGTATCTAAGAGTTTCACCTTATTGTTTGTTAGGTTGAAATGTCTAGTATATTTGTTATTTAAAACTAAATAAATGTTCTTCTCACAAGCTTTCTTAAACATCAGCAGCATCTTATTCAAAGGTGGATTATAAAGATTGGTGCAGATTAAATGAAGCCTATATGGTCTGCTAAAACCATGTGCGTGTCCTGCCAGCATATTGTTTAGTATTCAGTATGAAGCTCTAAACTCTGTGTAGAGCCACATAAACATGGTGAACATTGTGGCATGCTTATTACAGCATAAGTAGCTGAATTGTATCAATCAATCTAAGATGGAGGCACTATTCAACACACTATAAAACAACCATATAGACTCAGTGCTGGTTTTCCCTGTGAATTCCAAAACCTATTGGAATACAGCCACAAAAACTAGGCTACACAAAAAGAATGTCTGAATTTTCTTTGTAAGAAACATATGAGGTCTTTCCAGTTGCTGCAAGTGCCTGGTAAGGTACATACCAAAGGTAGCACTGTACTCTGTTTTTGGTCTGATGAGTGAGGAGTACAGGGGAGGGGTTATAACCTCTTTTGTTCTGGACATAGAAAGCTTTTCTTACCACTGTGGAGATGTGGTAGTCAAAGGAAAGGTTTCTGTCATCCTGTGTGCCCAAGTCTTTCAAAACTGATTGCATGCTTAGGGTGTTGTTATTAATGTTATTAATGTGGTAATCTGCAGTGATGTCACCCTTGCTGAAGGGGATGATAATACATTTTTTTGCATTGAGTTTTAGCCCATGACTTTGGCATCAGTCATTTGTCTGTGTAAGTCCCTCTTGTAGGATGTTGACATTGTTTGGGTACTCGATGACTGCACCCTGTTTGCAATCATCAGCAAACATTGTCAGCTATAGGCCTTTTGTTTTAGCCTGTACATCTGAGATGTAGATTCCAAACAACAGGGTCCTCAGCTCCGATCCCTGTGGAACAACACTGGTTACAGGTATACTGGTGGAGGTAGAGTTACCCATTTTTGACTGTGTGCATTTTATCAGTGAGAGAGTTTGCAACCCACCTGACAATATACGGGTTGATCTCCAGCTGGGTGAGTTTATCAATGATGCCTGAGCAGAGAACAGAGTTGTAAGAAAGGCTTTTTATGTCACCCATCTCATAAGTAAGGGCTTGACCAGGTCCAGGTAGGCCGTATGCATGGATTTGCCTTCATCCAAGGCTTTGTTGATTGTCCACCAAGTAAAAGAGGCAAGATCTCCCTTTGATGAAGCCAAACCAGGTCAGGTCAAGCATTTGGAGATCTTCTATATCTTTGTTGATAAGGTCCATGATTATTCCTTCCATAGCCTTGCAGATTAGGATGGTCAGGCTTATGGGTCTATAGTTCTCAGGATCTTACACCTCCTTTATGTAATGTGATGATGGCTGCTGTTTTCCATTCAGCAGGTACAAAACCTGTGCTTACACTGTCATTAAAAAGAGTACCCAGTGGTGAAGCTAGTTCCTGTTTTAATCCATTTAGAACGCAGGCTGGGATATTATCAGGTCCCATAGAGGCTATGTTTTTGGCTTTGGAGAGAGCATTTATGACCTGCTCCTTGTAAATACTAGGTGGCAGGCAGGTGGTAGGGATGCTTTGGGGGATATGTTGCTGGGACAGGGGGGAGAAGTTTTCACTGAACCTGTCAGCTAGCAGGCTGGTTATTTTTGCAAGTTCTCTATATGTGATACCATTAACAACCACTTCTGTGCAGATCGGGGGTTTTCCTTTAAGGCTTCTGATGTAGCTAAAGAAGGCCTTATGGCTAACCTTGGCAAAGGAGGCTAATTTGGATTCATAGTTAGCTTTAGAATATCTTACGAGGTGTCTTACTTGCTTGTTTAAGCTGAGGAGGGAATGCTTCCAATTCAGAGGCCGTTCCTTCCTGCTCTTGGACAGTAATTTCTTTCTGTTATTGTAGAACTTGTTAATGGTGGATGTCTACCAGGCAGGCTTGTTCTTTCTTGAGGAACTTGTTTTGGTCCTATGAGGTACAGCTGAGTCAATACATTTGTATAGATGCTTATACAAGGCATTGGTGTAAATCCCATTATAGGTGTCCATGCCATCAGTGAGGGCAGGGGCTATGAGGCTATTAATGCCATCACGTATTAGGTTGTAATTGGTTTTGGAGACATTTTTTAGTCTAGTTGCTGCTAATGGGGGAGCCAGATGTTATTGTTACTTCTAATGAGACTGATTTATGATCAGACCTCACTAGGGAGGGCCGCACACATGGGATGGTGTGACGATCACCCATGTTAATGAGCACCAGACACAGAATGTTTGGGCCCTTTGTGGGGGTGTCAACAGACTGGTCCAGGACACCGGAGTTGATGAAGTTCAAGAACCAGTGGGCAAGTGTATTAGCACATGTACAATTTATCCAATCTATGGATGGGTAGTTAAAGCCACTTAAAACCAGGGTGTTTGGTTATATCTGCAGTGATTCAAGTAAATCCAAGTATGCAGTGTGAGCATCCTGGTTCATGCAGGGGATCCTATAACTGGTAATAACTTGCAGAGGGATCATACCTGCAATCAATTTGACCTGGATTATTTCAAGGGAATTGTTTTGTTTAACAAATCTAGAGGTGTATTTATCTTTGATGAATATTGACACTTCACCTCATTTAGTTCTCACACTTTCAGTTTGTAGTCTAAATGTGTGGAAGGCATTATAAACTTGCTATGGCCAGGGTTTTTTCTGCAGCCTTAAACCATGTCTCTGTAACTGCACAGATGTCAACATCTTCTAAGGTGAGGGCTGCTTCTAGTGAGTGTAATTTTTGGTTTAGTCTCCTGGCATTTAGCAGCATAACCTTGAGGTTGTTTTTTGAAGATATGTTTATGTCAGGAATTTTGTTGTTGTGAAATTCCCTAAAAATGATACTATGAGGGATGCAAAAGCCTTAGCCAGTAACCAAAATCCCAGAGGTGACAGATGAAGACCATCTCTGGCAAAGCGGAGTGGTCTATCTACCATGTCATTCCAAGCTGACAGGTACTGGATCCCCTTAGAATGACACCAGAAACTAAGCCAATTGTTGAAGTCAGTCATACTCCATAAAGTGCAACATGACAGTGATACAGTCACACATATGTGGTGTTGCCATTGTGACATTGCATGGCATTCATATTCTATGCCTACACAGATGGAATGTTCAAATCAGGCTTGGTCTACTGCTGTGTGTGTGTGTGGTTGGTGGTACATTATGGTCACTGTATGATCTTTGGAATAGCTCTTCATTTCACTACCACTTGGGGTACCTTCTCCCTAGCCCCATGCATCCTCCTATTTCCGCTGGCCACAACATCCTTCCTGCAGAGGAGTGGAGGATGTCCTTATGGTAAATATGCATACACACATCATGAAGCAGTGTTCTTCCATGAACCTCTGCAAGCCATCTTCAGACCATTGCATGTGTGATTGCTAATTCTGTCATGGTGTAGTACACATGTTCCATATAGAGAGTGGCAGGATGTATTGCAATCCAACAAATATACACATACACACAATAGTTTTACTATCTTCCATAATATAGATATAAAAAGGTACAAAGTGCTTATCTGCCTTATCTTGTCAATAAATTTTATGTTTATATGAAGACACAAGAAGCTCCATTTTTTGTTATTTTTTCATTTCTATTAATGGAATCTGTTGAAGTTACTTGGAATTAGCCTAGCTTATTTTGCAGTTTTATATAATATAGATATAGATACAGGGATTTTTATTTACATGGTGTAATACTTGCTAAGATTTCATGTGATGTTGGCCAATAGCCTAATAATGTTCTATGACCCTATGAACAGTTGACCATCATTGACATGTGCTATATTGAGGTGTGGATGTACAGTATGGCTACAACAGGGTATTGCAATCCGTGATGTGAGCTACTGTATTAATAGCTATTGATACCATTGCATTAGATACTCCTTCTATAACAGTTGTGGTAATATGCCCTCTGAGAACTGTTGACATGCTATGATACAGTTGTATGTGTATTTCTGCCATATTAGGACATGAGTTGTAGTGGAGCATATCAACCATCATTACAGTTCACATTCCACCATCATGGTGACACTTTCAGTATGCCATAGGTGTACATATGACTACATACCATCATTAAATGCTCATGACACACATCAATATACATTTATATTGATTACATGGTCACATGAGTCTTGTCTCATACAGATGTTGCTATGCTGTGATATACACAACCAATGTATCACATGTTTCTATAAAATTGCAAACCTGTGGAATTCATTGCATATGCAGTGGTGTTGCTATACCCAATGATTATTGAGGTGGTCAGCAGCACTGTTGTGTGACTATTAACATTTGTGCCAAGAAATGTTATGCATGAGCCACAAACAACTGGTTTGTAATGTGTCCTGATATGACATCAGGCTGCTCAGACACAGCTTGCCCATGAAACACATATAGGCATATGTTGTGCAATTGATGTAAGTACATGACACTGGTACTGTTCTACAACTGTGAGCATAATACCAGTGTGTGGAATGTGATGAATAACCAAGGTTGTGTTTGTAGATCTTTTCACAAATCATTTATTATAATATATTTGAAATGTTAAGTGGAATACCCAACTAAGCATGGATCTGCATGTGGACGCCACCAGACATAGCCAACCAGAGGAAATAGACAATCCGCTACCTGACAGTTCATCTCACATGTCACCACCCTGCTGCCACTGACCATCAGCCACAGCTTATATGCAATCATTACTCAGTTTGTGTTCTAAAGATAGCAGTACATCTGTACGGTCTCTACAGCTAATAACACAGAATCAATGGGCCCTAACAACATTACAGGTTGCCTATAGCGTGACTCAAAACATGGACCTACCAGACACGGTTGGATTCATACTTCAACATAGCTTCCAGACAGGCTATGTTCCCATAGAAGGGTGTACATCAAGATGCATCATTCTGACTGTGGGAGAAACATCACCTAATGCATGCATGTATAGACACATCATGACACTCCTCATCTGTGAAGTAGACCAACAAGTCATCATGGACCCTTTCTAAAGGGATACAGGTAAAATCCCAACTGTGTGCAAAAGACATCTATGATTTTTTTCAGGTTACATCATATCTGTTACATCTCTTTGCTGTCCTTAAGAAGGTCAACAAAAGCACGCAAGATAAATGTGCTGAAGTGTGTGAAGTAGCCTATATAAAGAGCCCAGTGACCAGGTCCGTACCTCAGGACTCTGTTCTAGGCCCTTTCCTGTTCATTATTTAAGTCTCAGATGTCAAAAATGACTTACACATCCTTTGTCCAACCAGCTATGTGGAGGACTGCAGATTGTGGACAGTCACTGAATCCAAGTGTGGTATTGGTCTAATACAGACAGTATTAACACACACAAAGGATTGCTGTCACAGCCATGGAGACACAGGAGGTGAACAAAAATCATGGGGGGATTAGTTACACTATAAAAGCACATCCACAACCTAATTATAATATAGACAGCACATCCCCATGAGCAGACCAATTGGTATGTGACCTGTGTACTCAGGTAGATAGTATGTGGAATGTCCACCAGCACGTGCTCACAGTGATGACTAATCCCTTGTATGTAACACAATCCCTGAGTATGTGCGGGACATCCACATCAAAGGTCATTATAGTTCCATAGTTCTCAGCCCTCATCACACTGATAACTGAGTACATTGCACCCTTTTTCATGTACCTCACAACACACCTTCCAGGGATAAGTTACTCAAGTGTACCGCATTTGCACACAGTGAGCTGCTACATATGTTACTGGTCATACCTAAGTATTCTTTTTGTTGCATACACATTACTGGTTGGTGGTGTAGAACCCCCATCAAGGTATTGTACAAGATGCATGTGTGATATGTGTTCTTGTGATGCACACAGTAAATACATAGCTGATTGACAAAATTGATGGCATGGGTTATATTCATGACAGTGTGGATTGTGCCATATATATGGCATACACAGCTGTCAGCTAGCCAGGATTGCTTGTAATTGCAAATACATGTGTGACAGTGTCAATCCTAACAGCCCTGGCAAATGTTAAATTTCGAGGAAGGTGTTGCTTGATTCCCCTCAGAGATTGCCGACAAATCATAATAGTTATACAAGTGTGTTCTTGCAGAACCATCTGTGATCACTCACAGTTACAGATGTTAAGTCAAAGACATGGGATTACTGGTGGTATTATTCTGATATTGTCCATGACTATGCATGATTCTGTCTACTACTGTCCATGAATCTATTACTATTGTCCCACTTGGTTGAGACCTGTGCTGATATTACATTCATATTCAGGCAACTCATTTTCCAAAGCTTCACAATACGCATCTAACTCCTATTATATATACCATCTCTGATGTATGCCCTCTCCATTGTTCATGTCAGGAAGCTTAGCTTATATCACAAAGAATCTTCTCCATTGATATGTCACCTTGTGTGACAGTTACATAATATACAATAACTGTGTAATCTGTATGGTATCATGTATCACTGTCATCATTGACATGCCCTCATCTGCTGCATATTACCATGTTTCACCTGTCCTCTTCCCTTGTGTTCATTCCTACAGTTCATCTGTGTGTCCCTTTTCAATACAGACACTTCCCCTGACTACTTATTTGTAATGCAGTCTCTGTACCCTTATTGATTATTTACACAACTTTTATTCAGTATGCCTGAAACAAGTTTCCACAATACCCTGCACTGTATGCACTTTCATGTAATGTGTTGGAACTATATACATTGCTTTATCAATAACCCTGGTAGTCATTGTGGCTTTCCGTGCAATCCCGCAGACCTAGTTTATCCATAGGTAAACAGATTTACATGTCTGCTGCTGTCCATGTTGCTTTACACGGTTTCCTGGCTGTCAACATGCCATGAAGCTGTGCTTGCTTATGTTTAAACTTGGTGCGCAGCATACATATGTAATTAGCACTGCTGCTCACCATGCAAGCATGTAAACTGCATGTAGGCTTTGTGCTAAGCCTACTTGGAGTTTATTGAATCTTCAGAATTCTTTTTCTCCATAGTATTGGTATTTGATAGTGTACTAGTATTTTATTCATAATATCTAAGTTCAACTTCCTAGTATAAAGTTTCAGATCTAACAATACTTTAGAAATGACAGCTTTCTTTGTGGGAACAAACTTAAACCTTTTTTTGAATAAACTGAAGTAGATGTTGTTGATAGTCAAATGGTTATAGTCGTAAATGGTAAACTCCCTCTGGGTCACTATTTTACCCCATGTATGGAGGTTATGTTGTTCCCTATTAATGATAATGGTGATAGGTGTCTTTACTGTACCCATCGCTTCCTCTCTCTAACTTTCTCTCTCCACTAAATTATCATCTCCTTCCCTCTTTCCCTCCCCTGCCCCGTCATGCCTACTTGGCAGTCTCTGTTGCATTGTAATGTCACGTGTGGCTGGGACACTGTCCTGTCTTGGTATTTGTCTTTGTAACCTCTACAATTTCCATGGGGGGGGTCTAAAGGGTCTATTGAATCTACAATATCAAGTCTATCAAAGTGGCTTGTTTTCTCTAATAATACATTGTCATCATAATCATCTTCAAACCCCTCATTGGTCTGCCAGTCTCATCTCGTATTATGAAATAAATTAGGTCTGTCATGATCTTTTGAGGGACCTGTCCCCTTACTTCCATCTCTTTAAGGGGGTACACAATACTCTTTGCATATTCCCATTCATATCTATCTAACTTTTTCTGCTTTCTGTTGTTACTAATTCTTATATGTTCATCAATTTTCTTGAATATGTTGTCATATAACTACTATTATTATCAAACAGCAAATCATTCAGTATGTAATCATTTAACACACAACCTTCATTAAATAAAACATTAATGTGAGAAGAATTACCCCCTAGGAATGTGTTTGCACCTAATACATTTGTTCAAATAACTGCTGAATTGTAAACTATGCACCTTCAATAGTTTCTCTTCATGTGTGCGTAGCATAGTTTTCAGACTGGATGTGTGATTTTAGTCCCGCTGGCTCACATAAGAAAGTGTCAGTTCCTCATTCAACCAAGCATGTAAGTTGGTCATATTTGGTAAGCGAGGTTCTTGGTTGTCAATATATGTACACTGATGGAATACATCTCCACGAGTAGTACCAGTAGCGTGGACTCTGTTAATCACATTAGTGTGTCTCAAATACCATGTGTGTGTGTGTGAGTGTGTGTGTGTGTGTGTGTGTGTGTGTGTGTGTGTGTGTGTGTGTGTGTGTGTGTGTGTGTGTGTGTGTGTGTGTGTTTGTGTGTGCGTGCGTGTGTGTGTGTGTGCGCAAACATTGTACTGTCTTATTATTGGTGACATCCTTGTGGGTGGAAACAATGTTTTGGATTCTAGACGTCTGACTAAACATGTCTCAAATAGGAATCCTGTATGTCCGTACATTGTACTGCTGCATTACTTGTAATGCCTATGACAGCCGTTGATGGTAAAGAGACCAGTGAAAGAGTAGAAATAATTTGACTGAGTTGTTCAGTCAAAAGAGCTAATAAATGAGTCGGTTCACCTTGTTGACTATTAAAGTCTTTCACTAGAGTGTTCTCCCTTTCTCCTTCCATAAAGTATGATAAAAATTTTGTGCCACTATCAAAAACTGGTAGGTAGGTCAGTAACATAATCTCTTAGGTGAAACACACCAATAAAAGACACCCAGAGCCACATACAGGTGTGTGCTCCATGCAACCCAAACGAGTACTCAGAACCATAAACAATGGATTCACATAGCTATAAGGGAGGATAATGTAGACCAATTGAAACAGTACCCTCACATAAAAGTGTAAAACTCCATCAAATCTAAAGTATAAAAAACAGCTTATTCCAAGGACTATGGTAAAACAAGTTGGTTGAGCACTTTCATCTCTATAAGTTGGTACTTCTTCAGAACAAAATCCCAACAATACAATAGGTTTAAATAACAGTTAAGATCACATGCTAATAGTTAATTAATTGTAGTTATAATAAATTTAATGTGCCAATAATTGACAGTTAATTCAGTTTTGAAGATGAGAGTAGCAAAGTTATGATAATATTCATATTCATCATATTTAAGGATTTTAACAAGTGTTTTAATTGTGGAAAATGTATTTTTTATTCAGAGTATATTGTTTTATATATGGGGTCATTGCACTCTCTGTAAAATAATTATTTTCTAAATAACTCTAGCAAAGATCTTTTAAAACTCCAAAAAGAACAAAAAACTAAAAAAATGCAATATAAGGGCAAAGAAAAAAAAAGGAGCTGCATATGTAGAGATGTTTAACACACATTCCACTATATTGTAGTTGTACATTTTTAAACAGTGTTGCACAAAACAGCACAACACCTTATAATCATAGCAATAACACGGTAGTTATGTTAATGAAGCCAGACAGCACCATTATCTGTGCACAATATTCTACATACATATATCAGTGCGGACCATATATTTCACAGTGATCATAAAACATGCGGCCTGTTTTATAAATGTGTATGACATTTATATGTGTGTAGAATCACATGTATGACATGGCACATGATTCATAAATGTGTATTTTTGTGCAGAGGTCTACCATATTGCTCCTTGAGTGGTTTTATCAAGTGGCCATGCCTGCTTCAACAAGGAGGAAAAACAGGGCTTCTGGGTAATGTTATAGAAAGAACAGGATTTTTCTGTTCTTTCTGCAAAGGGACTTCAAGAAGCACCACCTGTGACAGCATGATGGCCTTCTGGAGAAGATTTATACATGGTACTAACTAGGACAAGTGTTGGTTAATGCCGCTTGCATCACACATACTATGTAGCAGTGCTGTCATTGTTATGATGACCTGACATGAAACCACCTCAGCTTGCTGTGACACTAGGAGGCAGAGGTGCAGGAGACTGACCTAGAAACATACTGTAAGCATTTATATTTGGGTACCATACTATTGTCTTGTACTATATGCAGTATATATGCTTTTAACAATTTGTGTTTTCTTTTATAGCTGCAGAAGAACATTGGCTTAACATTTTAGGTACTGCAGAAGGTGGGAAAATATTTCATGGCAGTTTGGTGTGTATAAATTATCTGCCAGTCCACTGTACAAATATGATTGTGTTTGTAGCATATATATGTGTGTGATAATTTTTTTCTCCTGTGTCATCCTTCCGAAGGTACAGTTGTGGAAGAGGAGGTGGCCATGGTCACTGTGAACTTCTCCAGCCACTGTCTGTTGTGTTGGGTCACCAATGACCACCAGGACTGCCCATCAGTAGTCCTCCTACTGGAGTTGACCTGAAGGGATCACTGGTGCTCTGCAGTTTTAACTACTGGAGGATTGTTGGGTCCTGTCCTGGAGTTGGACTGTGGGAGCATCCAGTGATCGCCTAGCATCAGTTATGGGGGCTATTTCTAAGGTACACTGACAACCGGATGTCCACCTTAGCAATGTGGAGAACCTTCTGGCATGACTAGTGTAGACAGGCAACCAGCAGGCTCCATCCATCAGGTCTTAAGGAGAGTAAATGGCCCATAACACTGACCACCCAGGTTAGGGATTGCTGCCTCCCTGAGCCAGCCTTGCATGCAACCATGCTAAAATCCCCCTCCCTTTCTTGGCATGTCCCCATCCTTATGTGTCATTCTGAATCCCTTTTTCATTGTCCAAACCCCCACATCACCAGTTGTCAATATGTATGAGTCTATGTGCCTAGCTACTGTCTTCCCACTTTTTCTGTGCATACCACCACTGCCTGTCCCTGTCTTTGCTCCATATTTGTCTGTCTGCCACTACTACCTATTTATGTCTTTATTCCACTCACTACCATCACTTAGTACCTTTGTCATTTACCCTTCTGTTGTGGAAAATACAAAAAGGGCTCTATCTTCCCCAAATACTTGCCCTTCTCCCAAGTCTTTCATGATTTATGGTTACCCTGTTGTGTTTACTTCTGCTTGCTTTTGTTCCATTGCATACTTGTTACCTACCTCACTTCTTACGCATTTATATGCTGAACACATTTGCATTTATACAGTGGACACCCATATTAGTCTTTCTTTGACCACTGTGATCAGCTGTGCTGCCCTTATTGTGGTAACCATCTGCTAGCTGCAGCTATATGTCACTATATTGTGTATGGAGGTGCACATTGGCATGGCCAAGTGATAAGTTTCATAGTGACCCTGCACATTGTTGTAGTGCTGCCAATACCCTTTGGCACAATAGTTCTGTTTATCCTGCTACTGCTGTGCCTCTGTTTTCTTATGCAATAATTTGCTTAGTATACAGATATCTGATGTAGCTTTTCAGTGCTTTGTGCAACAACTTCCATGAATATTAATACTGTGCAGGTGCTCAGAGCTTGTTTGTGAATCACAGCCTAAATTACATGCAATAGTATTTATAAAAGTAGCATGTGACTTTATGCAAGCATTTCAGCTACTGATTCACTCCAAAATCTGAATTTATAACAAATTATTTGTCACTTAAAATTTGACTGGTATGTGCTTAAATGAGCATTGCTTCTCTCTTTTTATATGGTCATATTCACTTTAGCTTCATTTATTATCTATCCTCTTTTATTTTGACCATGGATGCCGTAAGATAACTGTTTAATATACTGAATTTCTGTATGGTAATATGATGTAGTCCATCTGCTGATTGTGTTGGTTATATACTGTTTTAGGGATCATGTCTTCTATGATAGTGAGCTGTGACCTCTTTTTTCTTTTTATTTTATAGTCAGAAAATGATGTTTATGAATGTTTTTATCCCAACATGCTGGACTGTTTAGATTGCAAGGTAACTTAATTTGTTTCATATGAATGCTGTCTGGTTTCCACTTGGTTTACACATTTATATTCTTCTAATCAGTTTTACAGAGTAACCCTGTCTTCCTTTTCCTGGTATTGCTCTCACTTCCTAAAGAAAATCTAATTTCATGCAGTAAAACATTTCAATCTTGTAACCCATGTCAGGACTATGCAAAATACTATCGGCTGCTCTCAGTAAGACAAGTTACCTTGCTGTTCCTCATGAGAATACATTTTTAAAGTGATTTCTCCTGCTGCTTTACATCATTTTAACATTTTAAAACAATCTTTGACATACATGTACATTTTACGTTGCTTCTAAAGTATTTTTATCACTTTTTTCTTACTGTGCAGCATCAAAGAGTAGAACAATTAAAGTATTAATATTGACCAGCTGTTGCTTTATATATCATATGTTTGTACTCTTAATGGTAGGAGAGCATTCTGGTGCTATGTTATAGCACACATAGCATTTATAAATGTGCACACAAGGTTATTTGTTAGTCATCAACTATTGAAGTGTTATAGCCAAGCGTATATCCTTCCTGTATCACAGTATATTGGTGCATTATGCTGTTTCTGTAATCAAATGCCAACCAACCTTGCCAGGTGAGGCATATTTTGAATGATTCCCACATATGAACCAAATGCTTATTTCCTTTCTGAGGAGAAGTAGGCTTGTTATGAAACTATACTTCAGATGTACTTCTAATTGGCCCTTCATTCTGACTCTGTCTCATGATTGGTGTTTTGCACTGTACACAGAATTCTAGCACCATTCTGTGTTCATGTTTCTTTATTTGAAATACCCCTTACATTTACAGTGTTATTTGTGAAACAACAGTAGAGGTACCTGGTTTATAATATATTATATCTGTATCTGATATTTGCTACAATCCATTTTTTAACTGTATTGCTTGCATAGAGCTTTACTGGTTATACCTTGTATGGTACAGAACTGTAACTGCTGTTTATCTTTTTATTGTACTAGTGTGCAGTTAACCATCACTAAGCTAATCTTATTGCAGAATCTTTGCATACCTGTGAGGTGCGCATTATTAAAATAGTTGACACATTTCATTGTAAATAGTTGAAACCCACATATCATTGCATTTTCAGTGGGGAAATGAGTCAGAGATGAAGCATTTGGTGGGTACTGTGAAAGTTACTTTGCATTATAAATCCAGTTTTCGGGGGGCAGGAGTACAGTGGCTACATTTCATAGTCATTTATTAGTCTCTGCCCCTACATTAATTGTTCTCCTTTGACAATATGAGAAATGTAGAACCCTCATCATAACTTCTAATGGCAGTCTCAGGCCAGCTTCAGATGCAACGTATATAGGTGCATTACAAAGAGATACACAGTTGGTTAGAAATAGTGGTTAAAGCTGTGTGGCCAACACAATGAGGAAGCATGAGGCAGCAACAAACAGAAGAAACACAGATGCACTTGACTGCATTATCATACTTTCTAGTATAGTATTTTTATAGGGTTAAAAGGAAAGGGGTGGGACCATCAGTTGTCAAAAAAAAAAAAACAGTTTGCCAAAAGTTTATATCAAAATACATATTACACCCAGAAAGTACTGTGATGCAGCAGTTACAGGAATGTGTTTGGTTTGATTACAGAAATTACCTAAATAGTGAAATAAAACCCCAGATTCTTAACTTTGACATTTCAATATTTACGATTCAGATAATCCACATTTTAACTTTATGCTTCTTCTTATGGAGTTACAAAAGTGAAGATATTTATATTTGCTGTGAAAAAAAGATTTTTCAGAAAAATGCAATATTTCCTTGTAGGGTACAAAAGCAATCTTAAGAAAAGGTCACTGCTTGATAGTCCTAAGCCTATTCACATACATACACTGCAAACAGTGATCTACAGGTGCTGAAGGTGAAATTCTTTACTGAAGCACAAGACACCAAGGAACACAAGGTAGAGCACTATTTTCCAGAGGAAATCACTACCAGAATGGTTTCTAAGTGTGCCCACACAGTGAATCTTTTGTTTTGGGATATTTCTGTCTTTCTCAGTTTGGTATGACTGTAGGTTTAGTATATATATATATATATATATATATATATATATACATATATAAATATATATATATATATATATATATATATATATATATATATATATATATATAGTGGGACTTGATTCCCACATTGAAGAGTGCAGGGAGGGGGGCTTATCCCATGGAAAAAAAAAAAGTTTTAGGCATAAGTTTTTGGAGTTCTGATGGCTGTCTGTTCTAAAGTATCTATAGACATGTAAAATTGAAGGAAATTATGTTACCAATATTTATTTTGGCTGTTCATGTACACTGATTTTACTTCTTGTGCTTTCCTGTAAATAGATGTAATTGACTGGTTCATTTCCAGATTCGCCTGGTATCATCAGATATAGAACAGCTGTTCTACTAGTGAATCCCAAGTGCTCGAAATCCACTGTCTCAGAGCCAGGCACTCAAGCATCTTGCAGATCGCGAAAGGGTGCTGCTTGCATTTGGAATTAATTTGAGTTTAGGCAAGCAGCCACAGTGGCTTACCTGATCAAATTATTTGAGTTCAAGTGAGGAAAGTGCAGTAGCTGTGGTGAGGGAGATGGTGGGAGTGCAGATTAGGACACTGGTTCAGAAGAGAGTTTTAGTTCAGAGAGCAGGAGTCGGATTTTAGGTTTAGGGAACAGAAAAGGACTCAGAGTTAAAAAGCATGAAGGTAGTCTTATGATTAGGGATTAGGCAGTGCATAGGTTAGGGAGTGGGAAGGGCATTCTAGTATTTTGGAAAGTGGGAAGGGAGATTTAGGGTTAGAGAATATGAAGGGGATCATAAGCTAAGAGAGCAAGAAAGGGGTCTTAGGGTTAGGGAGTAGGAAGGAGGTTTGAAGTTTAGGGATGGAGAGGGGAGTTTTAGGGTTAGGGATCCCGATGGGAGTTTTAGTGTTAGAGTTAGGGTTCTGATAGTCTATGGGAACTAAATAGTTATGGGAAACCGAGTTAGTGGGAGTTCAAGTACTTGACTATTCAAGCAAGTGGCAGCAAGCAAGTATATTGTGAGCATATAGCATGTGAGTACTTGTAGTCGATACATATAGGTCATATTATGCAAGAAATTTTTTTTTTAATTATTTCTTTTAAAGTAATATCTCCTTTTAATGTCAATCTGTTAATGCTAAAGTAATGAGTCAGTTTGCAATATTTGCGAAATTAATTTAAACCAGCAAGGCAATGTTTCCAGAAGCATAAAATTTTAAGAATATATTTCACCCAGAAGACAAGAAATATATGCACACATATCTATCTATCTAATTATCTATCTATCTATCTATCTATCTATCTATCTATCTATCTATCTATCTATCTACCTAATCTATCATGCCTCAAAACTCTTCAGGTTTTTGGAATGTCCAGATTTTTGCCTCATATTTTTGGTCTGTTCTTCACAAAATTTGTGATTTTGGCAAATAACAGAGGATTGATGTCACTAAATAATCATATATATATATTTCAGTTTCAGACCTCATATCCTTCAAAAATTGCATGTTAACACAAATCAAGAGCAATATTTGAAATCTGTCCTTATTTTTGGGACTTTGCTCCCCCATTATTTTGGGTTTATGTCCAGATTTCTTGCTGTAAGAGGTTGAGAGCTATGCTATGCTATCTATCTATCTATCTATCTATCTATCTATCTATCTATCTATCTATCTAGCTTTACCTATATAGTTGTAGTGGTTTGGTTTGAGCATACCATTTCATCAAAGTGTGAATTGCCAAATATATCAGTCAATTACAGAACTGCCCCCCCCCCCCCTCGTATTGTACAAACTATGATTTGATACTTATAGGTGGCAGTGGCTGTGAATGTTCAGGGAGGTTTGCTTCTCAGGCTGAAAAAAAAATATTTTTTGGTGTTCAAATGAATGCTGCAGTCAGTTCACTTTTGTGGGATGCCTGAGTGTCACTGATCGTTTGGCACTTGTTAATACACCCATTTCTCTCTCTCTCTCTCTATATATATATATATATGTGTGTGTGTGTGTGTGTGTGTGTGTGTGTGTGTGTGTGTGTGTGTGTGTGTGTGTGTGTGTGTGTGTATGTGTGTGTGTGTGTGTGTGCGTGTGTGTGTGTGTGTGTGTGTGTGTATATATATATATATATATATATATATATATATATATATACTGTATGTATGTATGTATCCAGAATAAGATACCTTCTTTCCTTAAACAGTCAGTTCAAAAGCTAAAGAATAAAATGAAGTAACAGACCTAGTTCGTCTAAAAGAAAATGCAAATGCTGTTAACAGTAGATTTAAACAGCATATAATATCTTAGTAAAAGTTGTACAACAAATTTAAATTAAAAAATGTCTGCAAAGCTTACAAATTGAAATTGAAATCCCTTTGCAATGAATCATGTTTCAAGGCATCAGCGTTCCAAATGTAAACCATCAGATATGAACAATTGTAATTCAATAAACTAAATAAAATTCAACAATTTCTTAGTATGTAATTGATTCAGTAGTCAAGCTAAAAGCTAAAAGAAAATGTCTACAATATTATAACTTAAAATATAGTTTTAATTTTTTACACCAGTTATGAGTCAGGAATAAAATCTACAATCTAGAGATCTAATCACTTAATGCATTCTGTTAGTTTGTAAGACAGAAGAAAGTTTGCCACAGAAAATCGAAAGCAGCTGTTAAACAAAGCCATCCCAACAAATCTAAATTGTAAAACAACTAGATATATCTTAATTAGTAATTAATCTCTCACCTTTATTGCCAGAATAATACTAGAAACCTATATAATTTCAAGTACCAATGTAAATGACATTCTTCAAATTATTCTGTCTCAGTGTGCTGCATTATTCATGTTTTCATGTCTATCTCCTCTCTGCCTCTCTCTCATTTTTTAAAAAATACTTGACATAAGCAGCTCATGCCTAAAATATTTAAAAGTTGTTTAACTTTTGGCACCAAAGTGCTTAATGGTCATAAGCTTGTGCACACTGTTTGAGAGAATTTAGTGAAACAAAATGATGCAAACTAAGCAAGCAGTAGTGCCCAGCTTCACTTTTCTGTCCCCTAGAATACTAAAAGAGTGTAGAAAGTGATAAAACTAACAGTACTACAGGTAGATTCACAACTGTGAATCCTAATTTCTATGTAGTAAACAGTGATTGCAAATGGCTAAGAATATGATGCATTTCAAAGAAAGACATCTGGAATAATGAGGTACAAGGGAGGGCAGTGAGAGATTTAAATAATTTATTTATTTATTTGCATTTGTTGACCAGGATAGTCCGCTGGACCATGCCGGCCCATTTTCAGTGGAGGCCCGGGGAGCAAAGCTCCATAAGAAAATTATATTACATACATTACTTTTACATATATGTACGTTTACATTACATTACTGTTGATAGACAATATTCAGTCCAAAGTATTAGGTAGCATTAGGAGAATAGGAAATCATATTATTCACATTTAAACCAGACTGGCAGAGAAAATGTTGATTAGGTAGTCATGTAAAATAAAAAAAAAAAAAAAAAGGAAAGAGTAAAAGGATAGAAAACCAAAACTGAAGGAGGTACTTTATGTAGGAGCATGATAAGCAATATAAGGATAGATATACTATTTTTGAGGACTAATTTACTGAATCAACCCCAATCAATCCAAACTTACTTACCAATCGATACTCACAAATCATGAAACATATACACAACTGGACATTTGTGCATGCACTTACACACAAACATGCACACATTTGTTTGTGGGTGGTGATGGTGGTGGTCTGCCTCCTACTCCTGCATTTAATTATTCTATCTCACAGTTTACCATTTCCATTAAAGAAAGGCATGGTGACTCTTGCAGGTGTCTTTATCTTTATCACCAGAGTTGAACAAATTTATTTAAATGGACTTTGCTTAGTAATATAGTGCCCTGTAATAATATATTTGTTTTCAGAGAGGTAATAGTGAATGCACTGTGTAATCTTAGCAGATATTCTTTGGTACTTCCAGCTTTTTAATATACAGAAATGTGTTAGATTTTGTAGATTAAATCATTCTTATTTGCACCAAATCCTGCTTTGTCTAAGTTCCCCTGCTTACGTTTTGTGGCATTAAAAAGTACTCCTCATGAAAAGCTGATCCTCTTTTGGTCAGTTGCTAAAGCCCAATCCTTCATCTGTTTCAGCTATAAAACTCCTCATGAAAGGCTGATAACCACTTGGTCAGCTGCTAAAGACCAATCCTTCATCTATTTTAACTATACAAATCCTAGTAGCTCATCCTATTATATATTCACTTTTAGTTTGGTATGTTGGAGCCCTGAATGTGATCCAGGCAATCAAGGTTCAGTTAGTGGCTGTGGAACTGCTGAAACCAGGTAGCGAGAGTGAGGAGTGAAGAGGTGTGGTCTGCTCACTTTCCTTGGGGAAGGGATGAGATAGAGCAATCAGTGAGCACACAGGCAGGTCTGAATGCTCCAGTGGAGACCGGTGAAACCACCATCCATGCTTGAGGATGGGAGAATAGGGCTGTGTATTGGCAATGCCCCCCATGAAAGTAGGGGATGACCAGTGCAGTCAGCCTATTGCATGCCCCCCTCCCTCACAAAGCTGAGTATGTGCAGGGGATAGGACTTAGGTAAACCATCACTGATGGCTGTGTAAATGGTGGTCCTCATCCTTTTCAACCCTCATCCCGGTGATGAGAACGGATGAGCAGATTGACTGAGAGGGGGTAAAGACTAGCAAGCAAAAGCAACAACATATGGAAACATTTGTATATTCACCTTTGATTCAGAAACATCAGGCTCTTTGCATTCTGTACACACACACACACACACACACACACACACACACACACACACACACACACACACACACACACACACACACACACACACACCCAAGCACGCACACACACACACACACACACACACACACAGACATACACACACATCATACTTAGTTATTTAATTACTTATTAACTGTGTAAGTGAACTGGCACATGGACCTTTTTCAGCCAAGACTTTAGGAGTAATAAGAATGCAGTGTAGTATAAGAGGAAAGTCCTGCACTCTTAAGGAGTATGTCTTTGTTTGAGAACTCAGACATTGAATTAACTTCCTATCTATCTAATTTGGTGATATCTCACTCATCTGATTAATCAGATGATCAATGAAGATTAGCATTACAATTTTAACTTATACGTATAAATATCAACATGGATATCCCATGAAAAGGGCCTTATATTTATTGGTTTCTACAAAATAAAAATGAAATGGATACTGTACTAAATACTTTTGCCCTAACTCTGAGTTTCATGATTGGGTTTAAAAACTAGGCCTGTTTACCCCCTTTTTTACCACTTTCCTATCACTCCTTTTTACTTTTCTTTTTAATAAATTAGTGCAGGGGTAAGTGGAAGTAAGAACTTTTAAAGAGTAGTAAGTGGGATTAAGCCTGTTTGCGTGGTGCTAATCAATGCCTACACATATTAAGCACTTGTAAGGCTGTCTGTAAGCATATTTAACTGGAAGTTAGCATTGCTTAATGCCGCACAAACCCACTTACAACTGATTAAAAGTGCCTTCATCACTCAGCCCTTGATCTTCCCAGCAACAAAATAATCAGCCCTTGCAAGCCTTGAACCCTACATACCATAATCTCAGCAAGTTACCACTAAGCCATCTGAGCTATAGTCTTGTCTGAATTTTTTCAAACATATCATGCAGCACAGTCATTCAACAGTAGGGAAAATGTATATATATATATATATATATATATGTGTGTGTGTGTGTGTGTGTGTGTGTGTGTGTGTGTGTGTGTGTGTGTGTGTGTGTGTGTGTGTGTATGCGTGTGTAGAAATATATACATATATATATATATATATATATATATATATATATATATATATATGTATGTATGTAGTGCATTTGGACATTGGATCCACACTCTGAACCTCTTACTGCGACAAATCTGACCAAAGGCTGTGTAAATGGGAGTGAAGGGCCCAAACTAGGGACCTCTTGTAATTATTGCCCTTATCCCTTCCTCCACAGCTGAACTGTTCTGCTTTGCAATAAATTAACGAGGTCTGCCAACTCCTGCACCCAGGGCCTTGTAAACTATGATCAAAGCAATGCGCCATTACACCATCTGAGCCCTACAAAATAGTGATGACATCCCAAACATATCAGTTAGTACAGTCATACAACAGCAGGGAAAGGAGTCTGTAGAATCAGTAAGGTAGCCTATATATATATATATATATATATATATATATATATATATATATATATATATATATATATATATATATATATATATATATATATACATGTATATGTGTATGGAGATGCATATATGTGGACAAATATATACATGATACATGGCTATATATATATATATATAGAGAGAGAGAGAGAGAGGGAGGGAGAGGGAGACATCCACATTCATATCCACATATATAAATACCTACATATAGAAAGGTTAATAAATACATGCATATATTTATAAATATATGCATACATAAATATACAGAAATATATGACAGCTACAGAGACATGCAATCAGAGGGTCATGCTGCTGTACAATGGAATTCTAAATCTGGAAACTCACTCACTGGAAGTATTCCTTAAAATAGGGAACAATGACATCTGTGCTGTAACAGAGACGTGGATAAAGGCAGCAGGAAGCACCCCTGCACTACCAGCCTATAATTAATTCCACAAATTTTGGCTGCAGAACGTGGACTGAAGCTCCAAAGGTGGTAGTATTTTCAAATTCATAAAGAATGCACACACCTTCAGAGTGGTAGACCAGCATTATACATTACAGATCCTGCAGGTGTAGCTGACATTGGGTAAGACAGTGGTTCAGGTTGTAGCCTGCGATAGGTCCCCATACATTTCCCAAGACTCACACTCCATGTCCATAAACAACCTGGAGAATATTAGTGTCCAACCTAACGCTCTCATACTGGTTGACTTCAACTACCCCACCATTAAATGGGGAAAGCTACTCATGTAACAATGCACATATCCATCACATCGACCTGGTCCTTCTTAACATGGGTGACTGTTGCTCTACACCAATAGTCAACACCTCACTTGTTATATCTGAACACAAAGTAATCACTTTTGGAAATCCACAGCCATGCTACCCCCACTGCACAGGTAACAACCATAAAAAGCCTTTCCAAAGCTAACTATGGTCTCATAAAAGCAGATGTGGCTAACCTCATGTCAGCCATGCAAATGGAGACTAGTTGCATGACAGCTGAATCAAACAACAAGGCACTATGAACACGTACACAAATGCATGGATACCGCTTTACCCAATACAACCAGGACTCTCACGTCCAAAAAAAGGAAGCTGATCTGGTGGTCCTCTGCCATAAAGAAACTGTACAACAGAAGGAGGCAACCAATGTGGAATAAAGTGAAGTCCCAAGACAGGAAATAAACCCTTATCAGCCTCAATGAATAGTTTAGATCCCTCGTCAAATACTGCAAAGTTAGCTGTGAGAACAGACTTGGAGCACATAGTAAAGTCAACCACAAGGCCTCATACAGTTATGTAAAAAATCTCCATGGCAATACCAAGAATTGTTCTGAGCTACTAGACAATGGTACCTCCCAGACTGAACCAACAAATAATGCCAATATACTGGCTGGCATCTTGTGTGCAAACAGTTCCCCTCACTCCC
>NC_056740.1:24290696-24318196 GCF_019279795.1 Protopterus annectens | reverse complement strand
AGGTATCTTTGAAGGTGAGTGACATCAGCAACAGTGCTAAAGGAGGGATAAGGGAAGTGTAGTATGTGTGAATGCCCACAAAAGCAGGTGTCAATGAAGACACGCACACACTCTCTCTCAGGGAAACACACACATTATCACACTTGGCAGGATCAGGAGTAGAATTCCTACCTAACTAGTTTGCTACACTACAGTCTTACACAGTTATCACAAGTGCCACAGAGCTTATATGGCTGATGCATGGCCAAAGGGTTATTTCAAGATGAATAACATTAGCAGGTGTGATAAAGTAGGGCAATGGGAGGTGTAGTGATTGTGAATTGCTTCAAAATCATTAATCACCGCACACACACACACACACACACACACACACACACACACACACACACACACACACTTGCCAGTACTGAGATGCATAGGTTCATTGCTTCACAGATGTGTAGTAGGTGAATGGGCCTGAAGACTGTACCAGGTAAAGCAAAGGAATACCTTGGCATCAGGCCATATGACAATGGTCTCCAGTGTGGCTCAGGGGTGTAGTCCCTGGAGTGATCTCCACAGGTGGGTATTGTATTCACCATCCACTCATCTGGGTTACTATTGTGGGTGGCCAGTGATGTGCACTGCTTCCCATGAATGTGATCTATATTCCATAACAGCAACAGTGTCTGGGTTGTGCACATGTTCCACACGCATGTTCTGTGACATGTGGAAGTGTATTTGAGGCCTTTGGGGCATGGTGTGTGGACAGATTGTTATCTTCTGATGTAGCAGAGACCTGGCTATGGAACTAAGGTTGCGCTTGCACCTACATTGACAGCATGATGCAAGTATTCAGTGGAGTTAGTGGCATCTGTCCATACAGGGCATATGTATAAGGCATGGTATTCCCTTTGTGGGTTACATTTGCAGACTCTACAGTTGTTGCAGGCATCCCGTGGGGAACATAGCAAAAGGACCACTGTAAGCATTTATTTGCCTACTGTAGGGATGGAACAGGGTGCCATGTCCTTTTACTTGCTGGATAACATATACTCAGTCAGGAGATGTAACACATCACAGTACTTTCTGATGTCAATGGCACTGTTGTGATCAACAGGCATGTAGTCCACTGCAATCACACCGTGGTTACTATCTGTGAGGCAATATGCAGGGAACTACCAATATAGTGTTTTTTGTTTGTGTATGAGATGTTGGTTGGAGAGTGTTCTCTGAGTAATACAAGGGTTGCCTGTATTGTTCATCAATCCATAATGTCACATGTCAGGCTATGGATTGTCTACACCAGCCTCTCTGGTGTTTGACATCTGTTGTCCTTGTAAGGTGGACATTGTGATATATACTAGGTCCTCAACATAATAATTTAGCAAAACCCACCCCACAATGCATCCTGTTATTACACAATCACAGCAACCTCCACACAGGATACTGATGACAGAGACACACACACACCAGTACTAAGATTGCAACCCCTACCTAGCTATGTATTGCTACTACAGTGTACCACATTTATCACACGTGCCACGAAACTTATAGGATGGATGCTGTCTCAAGGTACTTCTAAGGTGCACACATGCCACAGAGCTTATAGGATGGATGCTGTCACAAGGTACTTCTAAGGTGAGGATCATCACCAGCCCTTGTAAGTACTGGCATTGGGTGGTGTAGTGGGTGAGAGATCCCAAAAATAATTTTACCCTAAACACACATTTACATTTGCCAGGTGTGTGGTTCAAACCTCTAATAATCTTTATGGGCCATTATGTTACACATTTACCACATGTACCACTGACATGACATGGTTTAGGGTTGGCAACAAGTACTTCTAAGGTGGATGATATTTGCAGGACTGCTAAAATCAGGCTCTGAGATGTGTACTAGGTGTAAATGGGGCCAAGATCTTTAAGTTACACATACACGCACTAGCCACAGATGAGATTCAAACACATACCTGTGTAGTTACTGCTACTACATTGTTCTGCATTTATGGTATGTACCACGGAGCTTATAGGGCTAGCCCTTGTCCAAAGGGGTATTTCAAGGTGTCTGACATCAGCCGGCTTGCTAAAGTAGGGCAATGGAAGGTGTAGTGACTGTGAATGGCCTCAGAATCATTAATCTCTATACACACACACACACACACACACACACACACACACACACACACACACACACACAGACACACACACACACACACTCACACGCAGTTTTACAGTTGCCATGTCTGGGATTAGAATTCTTATCTAACTAGTATATTACACTACAGCATTATGCAGTTATCGCCCACACCACAGAGCTTATAGGGCTGCCCCTTCTCCAAAGGGGTATTTCAAGGTGAACGACATCAGCAGGCTTGCTAAAGTAGGGCAAGGGAGGTGTAGTGACTGTGAATGGCCTCAAAATCATTAATTTCTACATACACACACACACGCACACACATGCACACACACACACACACACACACACACACACACACACACACACACACACACACACACACACACACACACACAAAGAGTTTTACAGTTGCCATGTCTGGGATTAAAACTCCTACCTAACTAGTATATTACACTATAGCATTAGACAGTTATCACACACACTACAGAGCTTATAGGGATAGCCCTTGTCCAAAGGGGTATTTCAAGGTGACTGACATCAGCAGGCTTGCTAAAGTAGGGCAATGGGAGTTTTAGTGACTGTGAATGGCCTCAAAATCATTAATTGATTGATTAATTACACACACACAGTTCCACAGTTGGGGATTAGAGCTCCAACCTAACTAGCATGTTACACTATAACATTATGCAGTTATTGCACATGGCCACAGGGTTATTTCAATGTGACTGACATCAGCATGAGTGCTAACAGGGGCAATGGGAAGTGCAGTGTGTGTGAATGGGCCATAAACCATTCCTCTGGAAACACATGTACAACACTCAGTCACACACTTTACATTTGACAGGACTTGGTATAGAAATGCTAGATGAATACTGATTTGTACTATCATGTTGCACAGTTGTCACAAGCACCACAGACACTATAGGGCTGAGGGCTAACAAAAACAAATGTCTACAGTGATTGACATCGGCACATCATGTGATATTGATTAATTGGATATGTGGTGGGTGGGACAGGCCTCATGATGGCAATCTCTTTGTCACTGTCTGCCTCTCTCTTCCCCACATCTGTGTGTGTGTGTGTATGTTTGACCTATTATAGTGTGTTGGCCTTGGATATGTGTGAGTATTCCTATCCAATGTGTGTGCAAAGCATGAATGGTGTGCAATGTGGTGTGTGTGCACAGACATCTGCGACTGACAGATATGTATAGTCTACTGTTGTTGGGCTTCATTTCTCTTAGTGTAGGAGCATGCTCAGTATGACCTTCTGTACTGAGTGTGTGAATCCATTCCAGGTAGGTTGTACTCCAGTGCAGGATTTTGTGTTCTACACCTACAGCTAGCAACCTGTTTCTGCAGGATATCTGTAGATAGGTTTACAGTATGGAGTCACAATGGGCAAGATAGTGGGATACTGTAACTATTATGTCTGTGCTGCTTGTGTTACCTGGTTGGTGTTAGCAGAGATATTCAGACATATCTACTGTTTTACATTGTGATGCATTATGTCATCAACTACTGACAGATATACTTATTTGCTCACAGTTATTTCCTGGGAAATACAAGATGAATGAAGCTATGGCCAGTATTGTTGTCTGCAGCCTACATATTCTTGCACACTCATGCCAATCTGGAGGGGTAGCAGCAGACACTTGCTGATGGGTCTGTGTAAATGGTCCAGCACCTTGATACTCTGGTGGCTGAGGATGCCCTGCTTGTACATCTATCGACGTAACAGGATGGCCATATCCTGCTATGTCAACACCTCTCAGCTGTACAGATTCACCCAGGTTACCAAGAGGCTGGACTCATATATATGGTCAGTTTCCTTTCACATTGTGGTTTACGACTAGATTTGTAGCCACCCATTACTGGGTTTGCAGGCTGATGTAGTATGTGCACACATCAGAGTTTCAGACTTCACACACTCCATGGCATCCATGCTTCTACACCCCCCCTCACTCTGTTATTCTAACATTATGCGAGCGATATCTGAAAAGTATCCCTGTAGTTGTCCCTTCATCCCAGCGGTATTTAGGGGTTCGTCCACAGTTCATGCAGTAGGACATGGTGGGCATGCTACTGGGATTTGATGACATGGCCTTGCATTTGTGTTCTGTGGACTGTGTTATGTTGTTAGTTGGGACCCAATGAGATAACATACATTGGCAGTATGGGTGAGGCACAGGCCTTGGACAGAGGACTGTAGGGCATTTGGTAGTGAAGCACGCCATCTGTAGCAGCCCAATGTATTCTGTCACTCCTACAGTCCCAGGCTGCAAGCCACTGGATTCCCCTGAGGTGAAAGGGTAAGTGTGTGAGGTGTTAATGGCAATAGTTCCTGTCCATATTAATCCATTGTTCTGGATGCTGGCAGGGTGCTGCTAACAGCTAGGGATAAACCTGCATGGGACACCTCTTCAGCATGTTGCATTCTGTGGGTATTCCCATACAGAAGTGGGGGTCATACTGTACTCATTCCCAAAAGCAGGGATATGACCTGTGATAAACCTGTGTCTGATGGTGGGGTGAGCTGAGTATGTGTGATATAGAAGCTTCTTGCAGCTGACTCACAGATATACCTGGGACATTCCCCTTATACTGCCTTGTGCCTGGACATAGGCAGTCTTTCATTACTTCATAACTGTGTCTTTTGTGGTCTGCCAGTGATTGGCCAGACTACATCAGTATTCCATACTATACAGACAACTAATGTGCTGCTAACCTGTATGTACAATTCCAAAGGTGTGTGCAGTTGACAGTTAAATTTTATATACTCCATCTAGGGTACTTCCACCTATGTACTGTGTGTATGTCTGGGCCCACATTCACGGCATGTCCATCTTTCAGATGGTGACAGATATTGATATCTGAACAATGAGTATGGATGACTGCTGAATTGGGTCTTGCTGGGATGTAATGTGGTTGGCATTGCAGTTGTCAGAACATGGCACTTTCATAGACAGTACTGGCCATATGCCACCAGGACACAAACCTCCATGCCTACATGCTGACCACTGCCACACAATATACAACACACAACAACCTACACAGAGCCCTGCATATTGTACACATGCAACAATCTATCCTGTAAATTGGGCCAGCTCAGGTAACCTGTGCTCCACTGTTATTAAACCTGCACGTACATGTTACTGCATTTCTACATAGGATTGTTGGGGGGGGGGGGCACACCTGACAACTGTAAACATTTGCTATGACTGTACTGGAATTGTAGGTACTCTGTCGGCTTCCACTTTATTTTGTTTTCTGACCTATCATGCAGACTAGAGGCATATCCGTAGAGTATATTCTTAGGTTTTATTGACCTACATTTCAGTTTCAGACTTCATACCCTGCAGAACTAACATACAACTGCCTGACCTGTTGTAGTCTGTCTGTGTAGGTTTGAAAGGGGGCTGTTCTCCATTGCCATCAATTGGAGGTCTTAGTGCAGCCTTTCTTTGTGGTCATCTATGCCTGTCTTGCTGGCTGAGACTGTTGTTGGGTATGTGAACATCACTGACATGCATGTGTGTGTCCTATGGACACACATTTGGGCCACCACATGTACCGCAGTGGGATTTGTCACCTTATCTAGTACTGCCTACTTTGTTGACACCAGTATTTGTTATGGATTTCATGCTACCCATATAGATGCCCACCATCTGCTGCCATCCCATTCAGCCACCCAATTCCCTTGCATGCTCACCTCCATACCATACATACAACTATCAGAACATACTACTCCATTCAGCAATTGATAGGAAGAGTGACTTACCTTGTGGCTGTGCCAGTATTGAGGATGGTGCTGGTGGGCTGACTATATTGGATGCACATAGTACACACCCTATACATGGTAAAGCACAGGTAGTGTGATGTTTGGTGAACCTTTTACTGTATGTGTGAGTCAGAGAGAGGTGTCATTCCTTGGGTTCCTTCCGTGTCAGTGTATGTGCTATGCGTTGTCTCTTTGCCAAAACCTGGGCATACTGGGCATGCCTCCTGCTGCCTACATGGGCAGGCTCAGGTTGTTCCTCCTCAAAGTCACTCTGTGCCTATGCTGGTCTTGGCAATGGTGGGGGGCTGTGTGGCCCTGCACTGTGCTATTCCTGCTGCAGCTATTTCTGCAGGATCAAATTGTGTAGCATGGCAGATACAATGAAAATTTGTGTACATGTAGCCAGAGAGTACTGCAAGGCTCCACTGATATGTCCAGGCACCAGAACTTTGACTTGAGAATCCCAATACAAGCTCTGTTATGATTCTGATTTGTGCGTGTGCCTCATTATGGAGTTCTTGTTTGGGTGTGTGTGCATTTCTGATGGGTGTCATCAGCCACGGCTCCAGTGCGTAACCAGCATTCCCTGCTAGGTGGCCATATGGGATGTCCCCATTGGCAAATCTCTGATACAGCTGTGTCATATGCCAGATGTAGGAGTCATGATAGCTTCCAGGGCTGCCAGCACACACATTCAGTATAATGCCTTGGGCATCACACATGACCTGGCAGTTGATGGAGGAGAAGCCCTTACGGTTTATGTAGACCCTACCCCGCTCTCCAGGTGGTGCTTTGATTTGTATTGTGTGTGCAGTCTATAGCACCCACTACCTCAGGGTATTATGGTATTTGGTGGAAGAGATGCATATTGCTGGTCAGCGCCTCACAGGTGTTGAGGAAATATATGTGCTCACTGGCATGTGCTGACATAGCATCCAGGAACTGGTGGAGTACCCTGGATGCTGATGCCTGTGAGATCCCCATGATATCCCCAGTTGGCCTTTGGAAGGTACCTGTGGCTATTATTCTTAAGCCTACACATACCTTGTAATCCACTGGGATGGATTCCTCTCTGTTGGTTCTGTGTGTGAGGCATGGCCGACACATCTCATCAATTTGCTGTAGGATGTCCCTGTCCATCCTATAGCGCTCCACTATCTCCAGCTCATGTAGCCCTTGGTAGGTTACCCTGGGTCTGTACACTCTTCTCCTTCTCCTCACTGTGGGCTGGTCATCAACATTCTCATCCTCACCACCCTCAGCCTCTTCCACATATTGATGTATGAGAGCAACAGCAGCCCCTATCATTTTGTTAGTTTTGTCAGGTAAAATTTCCCTGTCTGTGTACACCAGTGGTGTAGAGTTTGTGGGAAAAATCAGAGTGAAAGGTGTTTGCATAATTTGTAGTAGTGTGTTGGGCTGGGCTGCTGCCTCTGTAATTGACTTATTCTGATACATTTCACCTGCCAGCTATGCTAGTTCTCCTTGATTGTCTTCCTACTGTTTAAAACCTGTAGCAAGACACCTGTTTAGGCAATGTAAACACTGTTAGGCAGCCTCAGACACACCCCCTTCCTTAGCTGTGCTTAGCTAAGGGCAAACACGGGCCACAGAGCTCCAATAAGCTTACAGCATGCATGACACTCCCCCTTATGAGATCATCTTCCTCTAATGCTTATACTATGGTGTTGCTGCACCTACATGGTTGGGTGCAAGCTAACACTGAGGGGAAATCTGTGATTCAGTATCAATCCCCTCATTTGCATAAAACTGACTGCTAATGCATGGTTACAAAACTGACACCCAGCCTTCCTCCTTAGCAACCACTATTCCATGGAATTGTTGTCTTATGCATGCTATTGACTATTATGGCAGAATGCTGATTTTGGTTTAAAAGCTTATTTCCAACTTGTTTTCTTATTTTTGGGCCAATCCCTTTTGCGCACCGCTGCCCTACGCTTAAACAGCCGAAATCATCCAAAAAAAAAATAAAAGTTATTTTTTATAATTTTGCAACTATTTCCCATGCCAATGGCCAAGTATTTGGCCATTAACATACCTACTACATTGAATACATGCTTTCTTTGGTGCTGTCATGCCTCCGTTTTGTAATTTGCAGAAATGTATTCGGTTAGTAGCCGAATACATTTCTGCAGGTTACACTATTCCTGCACAGATGCCTGCCTGCTTTCTGGATTGCTAATTCACCTCATTTGCATGGTTTTCACCTGCAAATGGGGTAATTAGCATACAGGAGCTGTGTCCGTGCAGGAAAAGTGTAGGAGCTCTCATGTATGTCCTAGGAGCTCGTTCCTGGGTCGCTCGTCGGCCATATTGCATGCCGCAGCTCTTGCATTATTCCTGCATACCATGCAGAGCTTGCTGAATCCCGATGATGGACTATTAAGCAAATACAAGCTAGATAGAGGGGTTAAATATTGTAAGTTAAGCAATCAGTTCAGGATTTAATAGCAGTGAAGACTTATACTATAAACATATGTAGAAGTAGAATGCAAGTTATAACGAAAGCCAGGAGACGAAAGGTACCAACAGATTATGATGAGGCGAGAGGTGGTAATAAGTAGTAAGTATTCACTAGGATTAGGCAAGCAGATGAGATATATTAGTAGGGGCTAGAGATGGACTGATTAGGTTCAGTGGGCATATTAAGTAATGGCAGAGTTGGAAATTGAGCAATTACATGTCCATTTGGAGAAGAAGTGGTTTTGAAGAGCAGTTTTAAAGTTGCAGGATTATGTTGTAAGTGGATGAATGTAAGCAGAGTATTCCATATTTTGGCCATGCTCCATGAGTGTAGTAACTGACCTTTAGAGGAAGCTGTTGTTGTTGTTCATATCGCAGGAGCCTAGTGAGGTTATAGAGGGTGAGTAGTGAGTTACGTGCAGGGCAGCCTTGTGGTTTATAAATAAGTTTATGAGTAATTGTGAGCTAGATGAGTAAAAGGTAGTGGGGGAGTTTGAGCCATTGTAACTTTTTATGGCAATACAGTGGTGAGTTGAATGGCAGGTGTTTGTAGCGAATTTGGCAATCTTATTATATCATACTTCTAATTTTGATTGCAAGGAAGACTGCAGGTTGGTTAGCAAAGGTGCCCCATAGGTTAGAAAAGGCAAAGGGTATTCTTGTGCTAGTGTTTGTTTAGATGGGAGGGAGAGGGACTTACTGTGTCTATATTGCAGCCCTACCTTCTTATGGGTCTTACTTATATTGTTTTGAATATGCAAATCAAATTTGAGGTTTTCATCGATTATTACGCCTTACAATTTGGTATAGGCAATTTACTCAATTTTTGCAGAGTTGAGAGAGTATATGTCGATGTCAGCTTTGTTTATATGGGATTGTCTCTTCGGTGTGAAAATTATGAGTTTACTTTTTTTGGGTTTTGAGAAAGGTGATTATTGTGAATGTCATGTCTCTACAGAAGAAAAAGCTGCCTGGATATTTTGTTGTAGTATTTTTGTATTAGGTGCAGAGCAGACTATGGTGGAGTCATCTGTGTATTGGACTAGGGAGCCCTGTGGGATAGACAGGTGAAGATTATTAATTAAAATATTAAATAGAAGAGGGTCTAAGATTGAACCTTGGGGGATGCCAGTGGGGTTACAAAGGTAGGGGGGAAATAGAATTTTGCCATCTAACTGTGCTCTCTGTTGGAGAGATAGCTTTTGAACCAATTAAGTGACTGGGGAGATAACCCAGCATTTGAGAGCTGAGATGGGAGGATAGAACAAGAGATGGTGTCAAATGCTTTTGACAGATCTAAGAAAAGGGCGGACACAATGTGTCCTGAATCCCTGGCTTTGTTAACTGTGTCTAGGAAGAAAATTAATGCAGTGGATGTGCTGTGACCTGGGTGGAAACCATGCTGTGTTGAGTAGAGGATTTGGTTTTCTAGGAGATGTTCTAAAAGTTGTTTTTGCACAGATTTATCAAGGATTTTAGAGATAGGGGAAAGTATAGCAATTGGTCGAAAGTTAGAGATATCAGTTGAAGGGCCACTTTTATGTAGAGGAAGAATAATTGCTTTTTTCCATAGACAAAGGACACAGGATTCTAGGATTGATCTATTAATCAGAATGCTAATGGCATAGGCCACAGCGTCAGCAGCGATTTTAAGGAACTTGGCTGGGATTTTATTGGCTGAGTTTGAACAGGGTTTTTTTAATTTCAAAAGTAATTTTTTAGTGAAAGAGGTGGGAATGGGAGAGAGAGTTTGAACTCTGGGTGGGAAGACTGTTGTGAGCATTTAGGAGGTGGGGTATTAATGCTTGGGGTAGCATGATCCAAGGTTTGTGAGATATTATGCAGAGGAGTGGAATGTTGTAAGGGGGAATGATATTATGCATTTGTGGGAATAGAATTATTTGGGAGAGGTAAAGAAAAGGTGTCAGGAATGTTGGCAATGGTGTCTATAAAGTAAGCATTGATGATGTTGGTTATATGTTCAGGAGGCATGTCAGGGTGTGGGCAGGGCTTGGGTTTGGTGCTAGGGATTAAGATATTATTTATGGAAGACCAGAACTTTTTGGGGTTATTTTTTTTATTTGTTTGCTGGTTGTAGAAGTACTGCTATTTCTCTTTAGAGATGAGCTTTTTAACTTGGTTTCAGAGCTATTTATAGTGAATGAGGTCTGATGGGGTTTTAGATTTGAGCCAGGTTTTTCAAATTTTATTTCTATGAGTCATGAATTCTTTGGTAGGTCTTGTTAACCTGGGGGCATGGTTACTTTTGATTCTTTTAGTTCTGGATGGAGCTAGAAACTCCAAGATCTTTAGAAAGATGTTGTTGAAGTGAAGAAGACCATCATCTGAAGGGAGAGTTTTAAGACTATTGCAGTTAATGCTTTTTAGGATGCTATTGAATGTGAGGGGGTTAAATTTTGAAAGAGTTTAGACAGTTTTAGTGTTATGGACTTTATTAATGAATTAATAAGCATGGACAGCAAAGTCTGGGAGATGGTCACTAATAGACTTGGATATGGTGCCTGAAGTTATGTATTTGGAGGGGGGTCAGAGACTAGAAATCAAGTCTAAAATTGTGCCTTCATTAGTTCTGTTGTTATACCTAGTAGTGGTGGAGTAAGTTGGGTGAAGTGAAACAAATGTATGCTGGAGGGTGATTGGATGAAATGGAAGCCCAATCAATATTTATGTCACAGAAGGCCATTCCTAACACAGTTTCTGGGTGAGGAGAGTAGGTTAGATCTCTTATCCATGTAGCTAAAGACTTTTTTTTAAATACATTAAGTAAATTACTTCTCCTAACCTTAGGCAATTTGCTCTAATACATCATTATTGACTGTGTGATAAATTTTAATCTAGCTGAGGTTCGACAGTCATCCAGTGCCTCTGGAGTTATGATTATTATGTAAGGCATCAATATTCAGCAATGTTCTAAGTTCTGCATTAAGCTAAGCATAAAATCCCATGTTGGTTCCTGTAACTTATTTAAAAAAGTTAAGACGGTTCAAGCTGATGTTTACACTTAAAGGAAAAATCTTCATTCCCTCGGTAAATTTCCTCTGAATGCTTTCTAATTTGAGTAAATCACTCGTTGAATAATTACAAAATAATGTGGGTAAGTAATTTATTTATGATTTAGAGATCTGTTCTGTTATTGTTTTTGATGCCTGAAGAAATATTTGTATTATGTTTAAAAGCAAGTGCTAAATCCTTTTTAAGCATTTAAGCACAGAGTAAAATGCTTATTTATGTATACATTTTAAATAAAATAGGCTTGAAAACAACAGATATCAAGATTTTAGCTTGAGTTTTGATTTCAAGTGTGAGCATGTGACTTAAGTTTTTGTTTAAATTGATTAGTGCTACAGTTGATGTTTGATGCCTGAAGAAGGATCTGCATTCTACCTGAAAGCAAATGCTAGCAGTTTGTTTGAGTTAAATAAAATTCTGAGTTTTATAAGGTCGACAATTTATTTGTCATTCCTGCAGTTTATTGCTACTGTACAGTTAATTGCTTGTTTTTAGATGATTATATTTCATGGGGGTTAAACAATTCTACGTCTTCAGAGAACAACTTTTTATGTTGAGGTAAAAATGGCTGAGTATGTACTAGGTAATCATGATATCACTAATTTTTAGGGGGTGTTGATACTAGCATGGGTGGAGTTAAGGTTAAACATTTAACAGTAGGACTTGGATCAAGTATAATTTTTGTTAGGTTCTTATTTGCTATTATCCATTCATCTCAGGGTAGTCTATACAGTCATATTACTAAAGGTAGATTTCTTTGCTCTTTATCGGGGCTGACTAGAATGTGGTAGTAGGTGGAAGGCTGGTTATAGTTCTCCTTAACTTGAGAGATAATATATGTGCATTCAGCATGGAGAGACAGGAAGACAGCAAGAGGAAATATGGACATCCAGCAAAGAGATGGCATTGTGTGAGATAAGACCTGTGACAGTCAGGCACAACTGTCGAAGAAGGTGGGAAAATGGCACTGAGAGTTAGTAACAGTTGACGTGATATACTGGCCCCATGTAGAAAATGAGGAAAAGGGGATTGATGATGATAATGAAGATAGTAATGGTGCTGATGAGTCTGGGCTTATGCATTGATTGCTTCTACATTATGTGGTATGGGTGGGACAGCTGCCTACCCAGGCCATTTATAGACAGGTCACAGTTAGGGACCTTACACTTTTCTTAACTGCCCAGAATGTTGCAGAATGTCCCTGATTTTGCCTCACACAGTTGCCCCATCCCTTGTAAATGTTTTGATTTTTTTCTTGTTACCCACCAAGTGGTTTGATCAATTAATAATGCCTGGCAATAGCGTTTGAAACTTATTGTTCAGAAAATGCATATGGATACAAAATCTTTTGTTCCATTAACTTTTTAAGTTGATAGAGCAATTTTGTTCTAGATATTTGACCTTTGGCCTCCAATTATTTTTAGCTTGGAAGAGAATGCTGTCTGACTCTGTGCCTAACATTTCCAATATTAACTCGAGAAGTTTACTTATCTGCCTTATTTCTGGCACTGGGAAAGGGAGTGTATAATTTTGTTTCAGTATATATAATACTGCCTAATAGCGGGAACTGACAATGAATTATATGTTTTTTTTCTTTTGTGTGGGTGAGTTGTAGATATCTTATATGGCTGTGTCTGCTTTGTAGGTTTAGTTATTTAATGTTTTTGGGGTAATGTAATAAAAACTGTTGTGAAAACATTATAAATAATGAAACCTTGATGTTTAAATCACTATCAGTACAGATGTATGGAAGCTTGGCATGACTTTTTTTTCTTACAGATAAATTGATTTTCTGTTATTGACACATAGCAGTGTCTAACATTTAAATGACGACTAGTTGCATAGCCCTCTCTCATAGCCATGCTGTAATATATGTAATGTATTATGTTTTATTTAATTATTAACAAAATCATTGAACCTGGCTTTTGAGTGATGGACGAAAGCATAAGGATGGATGCAAAACACATATGGGCAGTATGAAATACCCACTTCTATTTGGGGAGGTGGAAAATTACTATAATACCTGGAAAAATCTACACGGTTATGTGGAGAATATTTCAATTCAATGCAAATAGTAATAGATTGTAATTAAACCCCAAACTCTGTAAGTATGAGTCAGAAACTTTAACCACCGAGGTTGGAATACCAAGAATTTGACTGAAAGATGCAGTACAGACTTCATGTAGCGTTACAGTCAGATGGCACACAAGAAAACTGGGAGATTCAGAACCTCTAGAACTGTGACACAGATGACTCTAATTTACTTTAATAACTAGAGTTTACATCACAAGTGGAAGGATCTTAAGGACCAATGCCTTTTTCACGCTTCTAGAAAATGAGAGCTTCCTTTTCCATTAATTTGTTTTTGTTTTCTTGGAAGAGTCGCAGTATGTTACAATCAGGTGGATGCTACCTTTACTTTACAAAATGCTCTAAATTAAGGATTTAAGGCCTTCAACTAAATAAGCACAATACTTTATACCCTTTGTGGGATGGTTATTTGGGGTTGCGGATTCATCCATCTACAACCCCTTTTCCCATTTTTGCATGTGGGGTCAGGCTGTAACTTCATCTGTGGGATATATGATTATTTTCATAGTTTCTGCATTAAAAAGCCCAAATAAAACTTCTACATCATTGCTATATGTCTTGAGCAAATATGCTTTATGTTTAATTCAGGTAATTTTATTAGAGAAGACATGTTAAGGATACATGTTTTTTCTCCATCCTCACAGTTGTGATCAGTTTTGTCCAGCATTTACAGTCAGGAAAAGTTAATATATCTGTATTAGAAACTCTTTATATTTGCCAGTACACTTAGTATTTCCTTGGCTTCTGTACTTAGAAATGAAGGATTAAAAAAATCATGATATCATACGGCTGTACTGACTTCTTGATTATACAGGCAAATAAAGAAAAAATAAACCTTGTTCTTAATCAGGATTTAGATCAAAGAAGTATAGGAGTTAGCACACTCTTTTTAAATGGTTTGTTCCTATTGATACAATAGAGAATAACCTAGCAGCAGTAATGGAATCTGTGCAGTGAATCCAAATGTGACAGCTCTAATATCTTTGAAATGAGACTCAAAGGACTATTGGCCTCAAATTTTAGCTGTGTCACTGCTACAATAAAGGGATATACCATATACTTCAGTCAGAAATCTGGAAACATACAACCTCTATTCAGTGAGATGTTCAGAGCTTGGCTTGTAAGTGGAAATCAGTAGGACAGCTAGTATTAAAGGAACCCAAGTTCAGCTGCAGACTATTAATCCTTGGATGCACTCATCTAATTGCTATTTATTTAGTACAATTCAAGTTTTCATCTGGTTGATTTCTTCTCTTAAATAAAAAAGTCTTGTGCATTTTTGTGTGGTGATGCACAATACCGTAGCCATATGCATGTAATATTACTGCTATCATTGGGCAATGCTGTTATTAAAAATGATTTGGTTGTTTTATTCTAATTTCTGAAAGATTACCATGCTTCATCAGTTTCTGAGGATGGCGAATTAAATTCCGTTGCAAAAGCTTTCTGTAATCCTTCTACTCTGATAAGTTTTACATGAGTTGGCTGCTCCTGAAAAAAAAAATGTTATTTTGTATCGCGGCTTTGTCTCAGAAAGGAACTGCTGAAATACAACATCCCATTTTCAGTGCACTAGTGCTTCCACCCAGCATTTGTAAGATCACAAACATTTATTAATAGACTACTTTTGGCAGCTACAGTAACAGCTGGGATTGTGGTGGAGAAACATCAGCAAAGAGCTGTGAGCACACAATGCAGGGCTTAATGCTGCAACCCTTGACGTGCATACTGTGACATCTTGAGTGAACTATTATTCTCCCAGCCTGACTCACTAAGCCCCTTATAAATCATCTTTATGCAAAAAAGACTTTGCTCACTTATCAAAAAGTTAGTTTTGCAGTTATAAGAGACTGAAGACTTTGTACCATAAGGTTAGTTGATTTTAAGCTGTGCAGTCAGAACCCAGCATCATTTTAACTGACACTTGGTAAATAAGGGTACTGCCACAACCTGAGCCTATAAAGTCAGCAGCTAAGTGTTGAAATCTCACTCCACTTGAAGTGTTTTCAAAGTTTGATCTCAGACGGCTTTAAGTAACAGGAACTCAAACCCTATGGCAAACATTTATTGGCTGCCAGTCTACCTTTCTGATGTTTGTGCATCAGTATTTGTCACATTTATAGTGGTGAGTAGTCCCTTACACCTATATCAGGTATTTTAAATAATTTGTCAGTACATATTTGATACAGTCTGGGAATTTGTCATTTGAATGTCACTTTGCTTTGGGTTTGCATCTTACATGCCCAAACTTATTTTTAAAGATATCACTTTTTAGGTGTATCTGATCTTTTATTTACATGCTGTTTCTGACAGCATCCTCCAGCCCAATAAGAAATATAAGTAGTTTCACAACATGTAGTTTCTATAGAAAGGTGTTTTTCTTGGTATGTGTGATATGAAGAGATGTATAGAAATTTAAATCTGGTGGTGGAATTACAGTTGTCTCACCTGATTCTGTGGATTGCACTAAAACTAGAATTCCCTCAGAAATGTAAAGTCCTGCTAAGTATTGAACTATGGTTATTTGTGTCACAGGAACACTTTGAATGTAGCATAACAATAAATTCTGTACTGCCTCAGTTTTATAGATTCATAGATATTTCAAGGCCACTGAGTGTTCTGACCATTTCTGAACTTTCCAGAATCCTCTCTCAGGACCGTTGTGTTTAGAGGAAGTTTGGAAGTTGCACTGCTTAATATGCAGGGGAAGTTTATTCTGGTTACTTACAGTTTTTATTCTGAATTCATTTGTGAAATGCCATGGACTTATTCACGGAACTACAGAATTTCTTGATTATGCTCATTTCTAGTTCACTGAGTAAGTCTTTTCCAGTGTATCAGATATTTTGTCAGCCTTCAAGAAGAAATGACTGACAGTGCTATGTGTCTGTATCATGAAATGTAGATTCAGGAAGATTGCATCCTAAGTGATAGGGTTACCATCTGTCTCTCTTTCTGTAGGACAGTTCTGATGTCGCAATTGTGTCCCAAAAATATGAAAAAAGGCAAATGGCCTGATATTTTAGGAAGAAAGTATTTTGCAAATTTTCCTCCAAATACCACATTACGCTATAATGTTACATTTTAAACACCTTTATATGATATGCAACACCAGAAGCAATTACAATTCAGCCGAAAAGATTATTTTTGGTAATGAAGTAAAAATAAGTCCTTTATGTTGTTTGAAAACATGTCTCATTCTGGAAAATATCAAGTTTCCATAAGGAATGTCCTGCTTTGGGCATCCGAAAAGGTTGTGACCCTAGCTGCAAAGGCAGACATATTCTTCATTCCTTGAGGTCACGACTGCAACTTCTGATTTTCCTGATTTCTTGGATTCTTCGTCCTGTGACACAGGAGAGGAAAGCAGACATATTACAATCTATAGAAGGGAATCATCAACATATATTTAATATGCCACCAATATCTAACTTGTCTGAACAAACACAGAAACATGGATATTGTTATCAGATAAGGATTACTTGTCACTCATCTGCAACTGCCTCTCCAGCATAGCAAATATGCTTCAGTTCCTTGTTAACCTATATCTTAGTTTTCCAAAAGACTGATATATTTGTTTAATGTTTATCAGGTGTGGTCTTGAATTACTATTTTTGATTTTTCAACTTCTTCAGGAAATATTAGTTTATACATTTATAACCCTCTACATGAAAAACACACTTCATAGCCATGCTCTTTTATTGTATTTTTCATTTGTACCATCTTGTTCTTTCATATTATTTCTCTTCTTAAAAATAGCCTTTTGTATTTCCTCCTTAGTGGCAGACTGGGATGTCTGGATAACTCAGTCAAGTTTTCTCAAGCAGTATCTGAATTTGCAGTCAGTTCAGGTACTTAAATGAGGAGGCAAACAGCATGTACCTCTTCAGAGTAGCAACTTCAGCTCATCTACTTATGTACCTTACAACTTCAACATTTAACAAGATCCTCATAAAAAAAAAAAAACTGCCAACAATGACAGTGAAGCCATTATAACGGACGTAAAACAGGAGTTACCTTTATCTCCATACCTAGCATCTGCTCAAGTACCAGCAGTTTCATTCATCTCACCTCACTCCATCACTTCCTGCTTCACTAATTCTTTTTTTAAGGATGCACATGTAATTTTCATTTGTAAATAACAGATGTATAATAGCTAAGCATGCAGAGGCAATGGAATGGCCATCCTGATGAGGTCTGTCTACCAACCCAAAGGAGTCAGGCCATTAAGTCAGCACACCATCAATCAGCTTTAGCTTATCATGTCATGAGATTTCCTTCAGGACATTGATCCCTTGCATCCATGTTTGTGGTCTTAATTACCTTGGCTGACTCTTCCATTATCTGCCATCAGTGTAATATTAAAAGTGAAAATTATGCTACTTCCAAGACAGATCTGAACTGATGGCAGGATATATTCTACCTTTAAGTGCTACATACCATTGTACTGAAGGGAGATATTGCCAGCACAGCTATCTGGAATTTTGTAAATAATTAGCTTTCTGTATTGTCTTTAGGGTGAACTAATTACTAGTCTTGAAAGTATGAAGGAATGCAATAGTTTTATGACTTTCAGCATCTGCCAAAGATCTGAGGTCTATGTATTTTTACAGATAGATGCTAAATACTGCCAGCATCCAGCAGTGGGGGTTTCACCTGGGAAATAGGAGTCAGATGACAAGAAGTGATGTCATTCTGCAAGCTATCCCAGCAGTAATATTTAAAATAATTTGCATAGACTCTTAGTGAGACAAGGAATTATGTATTCTGTCTTGGACCTGACAACAACTTGAAGATCCATTCACTATATCTGCTTTGCTCTATTCTATAAGTTCTTAGGTTATAGTAATTATCTTAGATCCAGTCAGGAATATAGTAAAGTTTAGTTTAGATATTTTTCTTTATTTATTTGAGACTGCCCTGCAATGTTGTTTTAAACATTTCCTGTGGTTTTAAACTCTGATGTCACTGTGAATATTTATTTAGTATTGTCTTGTTATTTTATTATTTATTATCAACTATATTTCAACCTTTCATTGTGGCTGATCTGTGTAAACATATTTAAGTTTTGAGAGTACTTGCATATTTATTTGGTGACACTGCGTGGGCCACCTCTAATAGCCATGCCCTTGGTCAAACTACCATTTATATTAATATTACACAGTAAAACTTGGCACACTTTGTTAAGGGCCTTAAAGTAGCTGATAAGGGGTTCTGATTGCAGAATTAACTACCTTATAGTATGGGCAGAAGGGAGCATAGCTAGTAAACCTGTGCCAGTCTTTCCCATGTGTGTGTGTGTGTTTGTGTGTGTGTGTGTGTGTGTGTGTGTGTGTGTGTGTGTGTGTGTGTAAAACAAATCTCCAAGAGTGTGTGTATGTCAGCTACTTGGGCAGGAACATGAAGCACGGGCTGGACAGAGAGAAAGTGTTGGAGGACTTGGCGTGGAACCTGGCTAAGGACTCAATTCTATAGCTATGCCTGTGTGGAGTCTTACTAGAGATCTTGAGGAACAGTGAGAAACCAGCCCTGTACTGGCTGTGGTCTCTGTGTGCTCTTAAGGGAAATTGCACTTGATGCAGAGAGCTGCATCTGGAAATACTGTGTGGGTATCTGTTATCCTCCCTTTTAAAGTGCCCCACTATTGCCAGTGGTGAGGATTGAGGCTCCTTGATTACTGGCCCAGTGGTAGGTCATCGCAACCAAAATCATCAATCCTCCCAGACCTAGTTAGAATACCCATGTATGGAACCCCTACATATGTGGATTTCTGTGGCTTGCAACAGAGCACAGTAAGATATACCTTCCAGCCTTTTTAGCTATTGCTGGCTGCATGGAACACTGCAACACAGCCAATGTGTATGCTGTCTGTTGCATTATGAAACAATGAACAGGTTGTACCTCAAATAGATGATTAGAATATGGAAATAGACTGGCTAGATTGACTAGTAACTGCCTAATATGGTTTCTGTAGCATCCAAAACATATCATCCATCAATTTAAGTTACTTTCTGTCCATGAACAAACTTCCATTTTGTAGTACAAAATGACCATTTCCATATATGAGAGTGTTTTGGCTTGCTTCTTCCCTGTACACTGAGAAGAAGTCACATGCTTCTGCTTATTTATAAACAGTTTTAAAACGTTCAGGCATTTTATTGCGAAAAATAAAACAATATTTATTGATCATATAAATTAACTTTTAACAAACAAGAAAGCAGAAACATATAAAATATAATTTCTTAGGTGACTTAAGTTATTTACTTAGTAATATATGCTAACTTCCTTTGTTCACACTTTTGTAAACAAGCAATTGATAATTCTATATTCAATAATTCAGATCTTGATAACTTACCAATTTATCTTAACTCATGCCTACCTTTATTATCTCATAGACACCATATATAACTGTATACACTGTTTTCTGAAAGAAGAGAGTGTGAGTGGAAAAAGAGATTAAGCCACTGGCATTTGCCATTAGTTCCCTATTTATATATCACCATGTTTCTGTTTCAAATCCCTGTGAGAATGCTACATTAGTAGTCCCTTTCTTTAACACCATTCTCCATTTTAACCTGGCCTATTACATGTAATTTAACCTCATGTATTTTTTTTTTATTCCCAAGACCAGCTGGATTATATCTTCAAAGTTCTTAGCATGATATCCTTAAGAATGTAATTTTGAAACCTGAAATTTCGGTCTACATACATCACATGTCATATTACAAATAACCTTCACATCAATTACTCAGCATGCTTGATCCATTAAATAGCTTTCAGGAAATATCGAAAAAATGCACATCACACTGAATCATTGGAGTATGGCCTCTCTATATCACTATTATAGGCAGCAATTTACCAGTCTTCCAATACAATATTAAAAAATAAACATGGGTAAATGAAAAAGTAATGCCCAATCTCCTGTAAAGAAAACACATTTCATCAAATCACAGATAATTCTAATGCTGAAAAGTTGTTCAATGACATCTTTAAAGTATAGAACAAAAAATGTCCATCATAGCTTTCATCCCTCTCAGTCAGCACAATAAAAAAGAACACTGCTATAAATATTGTAGTCTGTTAGTGAAGATTATATCATACACTATAATATTCACTATTAATAAACAGTATACCTAGTTAACAAAATGCTTCATATATACAGTGGTGCCATTTCCTCAGATTCTTCTCACGCCAGTTCATTACTAGTGAATGGGATCTCACAATGCACTCCAAAGCATATTTAACCTAGTAAATAAAAATATCCTGCTTGACTGCAGATTCATTAGCTGAAATAATAAGCAGAAACATTTAAACAACAAATAGCATCATTATAACATTTTAATGACACTGAATCCTATCAGTCTTCCAAATTACAAGACTCTACACAGTAGTCAGTATGTCTTGCTAACCATCCTATTGCTACAAATAACACCAAAAATACCTCCCCATCACATTATATTGTAGACATAGCAATAAAACATTTACAAAAATATTTTGTATTGCAAGCAAAGTGCTCTAGTATCTATGGTACTTACTAATAAGTGTAAACATTGTTGGCTATTTGTGGTTCACCAGTTCAAAACAAAACTAACTAAATATCAAATAGATAGAAAAGTCACCTATCTTTTTATCAAGTTTACAAGTTGACTGCTCATGGATGCTCTTCTTACATTATTCTTCACACATCATATACACTTAGCCCAAATATTTGGATTCAACATGAAATGTTTACAACTCAATGAGCCCATTTACTTCATCATTAATTTTATATTTTGTAGTCACTCATCCTAAAGGATATTATGGCAAAGTGTTCACTAATGTATAATTTTTAAGCTAATATTATCATTATTGACAATAATGTAAGATAAGATAATAAAGAACAAATACCATAACACATTCAACAAATAATATTAATATGCAGGTTTATTTCCTAGAGAACATCTGTCCCTCATGATATCAACAAAATAAACAAAGTATATATAGGGTCTTAAGCAACTCATTTTCAATAAGACCACAATAATTTTCTGTGCTTTCAAGTTGGATTAACCAGTGTATTTTCAGAAGAGTCACTATTTGAGTGTAATTTTGTCTCTCTTGATGCCTCATCATAACCTGAGTCCCAAATTCAGTGAACAATGCAGGCTCATAAAAGTCTCGCAGCCTAAATGTATCTCTGCTAGGTGTAATTTTATTTTTCTTAGAAGACTGTCAAATGATCCCCAATCTTATTTATCAAGTAGATGCATTTCAAAAATAAACCCAAAGGTCAATAGAGACTGTGGCACATAATTGCTAATAAGTTGCTCTCCATTCACTCCACTTTGCTGCAATTACAAAAGTATCCTCAAAGTTCAATATCCACTCAAATGGCTGTGCCACGTTTCTCTTCCCTCTGTATATTGTCAAATGTATATATAACAACCATCTTAACTTTCCTTGGTTTAAGTTTTTGCTCACAGTTTCCCTCTGATTTAACAACATCAGTGCAGTCATTACATCTACTCATTTATGCTGCCATAGATTCCTAGCTCGTATAATCCACTGATTGTAACAACACTTGTAATCGATCCATCACCAAATGAGCTGAGATAAATAGTTTTAGACCTGTTAGAAAAATACCTTCAGGAGTGCTGGGAACAATGACTTAGATCCTAACTTACTCCTTCACAACTCATTTATGGCAGCTGAAGTTCATGACCTTTGGCAACTGATAGTGTCTGAGAAATTATGACCTACAACACTGATCTTCAATTAACCATTATTCTCTTAGTTTCTTACCAGGTACCAAAGCTGTGATAAAACCTACTTGTTCTCATACATAATCCTAGACTGAACCAAAACTGCTTTTGGTTGTCCATAAGCCCCATCAGCCAATGATGACACCAATCTATAAACATTTTCCATATCCAACAGTCTCTAAGAAAATTTAGTTGATTCCACAATATTTTTTTTTTGGAATCTCTGGAGAAATGTTTTCATTTTCCAAAATCCCAGCCAAGCTCAAATGTTTCTGCCTTGCTTTACCTTCCAGTGTAGCCTACTTCAGTTGAGTATAAACTACTGAATGCTTAGATCCATGGATTTATTTTATACATAAAAAAATGCATAGCTGAAATAGCATCACGGAGGTGCACTGTACTTTAGGAATTCACTAAAATTATTCCCAGTCAGCTTAAGCTTCTTAGCATAACAATTCAGGAGTCCATACACAACTTTTATCTGCTACCTGACTGTTTCTAGGTTACCTTCTATATGTGCTTTTGGAAACCTCAGATCCTTTTGCAAATTGATCTCCTTGCTAGGTTGAGACCTAACACTGATGATGTGCTGTTTCACTACACCTGCTCCTTAAAATAATCTCTTCTTTACTTTTGTCTAAACCTGAAGCCATGACCTGGGTCTGTAGCACAGAATGATGGAACAGTGACTGTAACCAGGATGACTGAGGTTTGATGAGTGACTTTGGCACTGGAGATCTTTACCTCTTTCTTTCTCTCTCAATTTATTTGACCATTCTTTCCATAAATTCTCTTGGATATTATATTATTTGATTCAAGGCTCTTCTCAGTTTAGAATTAGACATTTTTGCAGCCACTTACACTATAGTTATAGCTGTTATCTGACACTCTAACAGATATCACATACCACTATTTCTCTGTGGGTAGGCACGCTTTGCATACTTATATTTTCTTTGTATTTACTAAGTAGAACACCTTGTTTACTGTTATTACTTGTTGTATGTACCAAGTTAATGCAACTGCATTTATTTTCAAACTGTCATATAAATGCTAACTCCTGCTTTTCTTTTTCTTAGATAATTTCTGTCATGACATACCAAAGATCATAAAACCATTGACATTTTGTAAAGTTTGTGTGTATGAAATTTCTTAGCTGTTGCTTATTACTTGTGCATCTTTTTCACTGATATATTTATAATACAGCCTCAATATTTTCATGTCTGTACTTATTTCTGGGTACATAGAAATTATATTGTCAGCTTGTGGTTTTTACATCTTGCATACATGGGGACGTTTTTCCTGGACCACCACTGGTTCATAGCTTCACAGGTTCTTACTAAGATTACTATCAAAGTACACCATCAAGAAGATCAATCACATTACCCATTACTGGTGGGAGACTAGCAATGTCCTCCATTAAGTGGACTTTCTCCACATATCCTTAGTGAAAATTTGTAATTGCCCACTTAGACATCAAAACTGATTTTATAGATTGCTAAGGAAGTACCCTGCTTGATAGGTAATGGCAACCTATTCCAGAAAAGGGGTATATGTTGGTGTTGTTGATAATGCAATAGAATAGGTTTAGGTCTCTAGAATGGGTATTTCTTTGCCACTTGTTCTATTTAGATGGTGTTCAAAGAGTGCTGGGTCATTTATAGCATGGAAAGCTAAACACAGATCATCCCTCAGGAGTCTCTGTGAGACTGAGTAGAGGGATAGAGATTTCAGCTTATCACAGTAGTTAAAGGTACCAAGACCTGAGATCTTTTTGGTGAGGAAATGTTGAGGTCTGTAAAGCTGGTTTAGGTGCTCGGTGAGGTACATGCTAATGAGTGCATTGTATTAAGTGATGGTCCTAACAGAGGATCAATAAAGTGGGACTATAACTTCTTTAGAACTTAAAGAGATACCACAAATGATAACCTGTGTAAAGTAGAAATATTTTTTAACCACTACAGAGATGTAGTTTTCGAAGGAGAGCGAGAGAGAGAGAGAGAGAGAGAGAGAGAGAGAGATCAAATATTTAACCAAGTCCCTGATGACTGTGTCAAACTTTAATGGAATGGTATCTATATAGTAAGCATGCCATGGTTCCCTATTAGAAGACCAAAGAAGCATTCTTTCGAATGCATCTTGGTCGAACTCAAAAGCCTGAAACGGCAAAATATCGAAACGTCTTTTAAGCAAATTCTTTCCCTGGGAAAGAATTCGCTTGGCCGCTTCATTACTTTGCCGTTTTCAGCACTGTAGTGCAGTCTCAGAGTTGATATATTTAAGTAGGGGGGTGTGGGGGGCAAAGCCCCCCACTTAATGTAATGTTTAAAGTATTTTTTTTTTTTTGCAACAGCGATTTTTTTTCCCTAGGAAAAAAATCGCTGTTCTGACAGTTCAAAATTGTAAGATTTCACTTACATAGGGTCGATTAATCACTGTTCACTTTTTTTAAGTGTTCGGTGATCTAATATATACCCACATGTCATATATTAATGCTTTATGCATACCATGAAACAATGGCTTGATGGCAGCCAGGACATGGTTCATCAAGAGAAGACAGTCAAAAGATCACATACAAAAGTGGCCAACATGCAATTCAAGTAGGCTTTCATCTTGTAAGGAAAGGGTACTGGGTTAGAATCAGCAATTGCAAAGTCATTACAAATGAAAAAGTCAGCCCACAGCATAAACCACTGGTTGCCAAATTGGCTACAGGCATTAGTCAAAGAAGTTTTTAAAGTCAACAGAGGCTAAGCTGTAGATCTGGAAGTTGACTACAGAGAAAGCACAATAGTTCAAGGAAATACACAGGGCTCTGGCACCTCGGGAAGAAGAAGAAGAATAGCAGCTCCTCAAAACAGCATGTGTAAAGACTATAGAATGAATATGCAGCGAGGCAGGCATGGAAATAAGGTACATAAGGCTAGCTGCTGGTGGAATGCAGAAGTTCAGTAAGTCATTAAAAGAAAGAAGAAGTGTAGAAAAAAATAAGAGATAGAAAAGATGGACCTGGCTAAGAAGGAATGCTGACTGTCTAACAAAGGGGACAAGAAATCAGTTGCAATAGCAAATAATAAGGCATCAGTGGCAGTCTACCAGCTTCTGGAAAGTGACTCAGCAGATGGCACAAAGAAACTATATCAGTTTGCATGGCAAAGATAAAATAAAGAAGACTATCAGATACCCTCTGTAAGGGATGCTAGTAACACCGTGCTTATCAGTCCATAGGACATCAAAGGCAGATGGACAAAGTACTTCTAGCAGCTTCTAAAAGAAGAAAACCCCAAAGAAGCTGTACTGCCCCAAATATAGTCTGGGGCAGTACAAGAAAGAAGAAGAAGAAGATGAGCTCACCCTAGAAGAAGTAAGAACACAGCATTAAGGAAAATGAAGTATCGGAAAGCACCAGGCTCAGATGAGTTCACAGTACATATGATCATGATGATGTGTGAGCTAGAAGAGAAATGGCTCCTGAGAATACTTATAACAGAAAGGGGGGAGGGGGCATATCCCAGATGACTGTAGAATAAGCATTCCAGTGAAAATGTACAAGAACAAAGGGACATTCACAACTGTAGACAGTACAGAGGCATTAAATGCCTGTCACACTGCATGAAAGTACTGGGGAGGGTGATTTATAAATTAATATGCAGAGTAGTAGAAAGTAAGATGGGAGATGAGCAGCTCAGATTCAGATGAGGATGAGGATGAAGCACAACCAACCATATGTTTGCAGTGAGACAGATAATTGAAAAGACCCTGGAGATGAGGAAAGAATCTAAAAGGGAATTCCTAGACTTGGTGAAAGCATATGGTAAGGTGCCAAGAAAGCTGATTTGGGCAGTCCTGCAATGGTCAAAAAATCCCAGAAACATTGATAGAATTAGTGCAAGCTATGTACAAGGATCCAATGACTCAAGTACAGTGTTCAGATTCATAGAAGGGATACCAGTGAGAGTAGGTGTGCATCAGCTTTGAACCCAATGCTGCTCATATTAGTGATGGACTACATTAGTAAACTGGTCAGAGGGGACAGATCAACAAAGTTGCTGTATGTCGATACAGGCAGACTCTCAACAAAAACTTCAGCAGATGATAGGGGAATGCAGTGCAAAACTGAAGGCACACATGATGACCCGGAGTACAGATAGACAGTTGTAATGGCAGCAGATGGGATAAATCAGAAGAAGCTGAAAACTGAGATAGAAGGGAAAATAATGGAACAGGTTAACAGCTTCAAGTATCTGGGAGGGGTTGTTGAGACGAAGGAAAAATCTGAATGAGGAGGTCAAAGCTAGAATCAGAGGAGCCAACTGGCACAGAGTGTCAGAGGTAGTGACAGAAGAATGCCCTAGAAACTGAAAGTAAGGTATCCAAAACAGTTGTGCAATGAGTACTACTGTAGGGTACAGAAATCTTGGCAGTAAAGGCAAAGTAGCTGAGGAAGCTAGAGGTATTGGAGATGAAGTGCCTGAGATGGGTGGTGAGATGCTCATTGTGGGACAGATGAAGAAATGAGGACACCAGAGCAGACGTCTAAGTAGCTTCAGTTGCAGTGAAGATCAAAGAGAATAGATTACGATGGTTTGGGGACGTGCAGGAAAGCAGAAGAAAAGCTGGTGAAGAAGATTGGGGACAAGCAGGAAGAAGGCAAGAGGAAATTATGACATCCAACAAAGAGATAGATGGATGGTTTGGAAAAGACCTGTGATAGTCAGGCATGGCTTTTGAAGAAAATAGGAGACTGGCATTGAATCAAGAGACGCGACAGCAAGAGTTGATGTGACACCCCAACCACATGTAGAAAATGGGAAAAGATGGGCTGATTATAATGATGATGATGATATCTATATGATAAGCAGTAGTGATGCTAGGTTTAATAAAGGAAACTCTGCTGCATTTCTTGTTGTTGAGGGTCAGCCCATGATTAATACACCAAAAATTTGTTTGGTCCAGCCCTTGCTGTAATTAGGTTCAAGTTACTTAAGCAGGTGTTAGCTTGTACGAGGCTGTCTGAAGAAATTATTTTGCATAGGATCAAAATTGGTTTTACATAGTCATTCATAGACTCACAGAGTTTACAAGGCAGAGTCAGTCCATGGACCATAATCACCTTGCCAATACTCATTCTCTTAGGGTACCTCTTTCCTCCAGAAGGGTAAAAGAAATCAGGGCAGGAATGAATTTTTAAGTGCCCTTGCAGTCAACAAGGTTTGCATAAATAAAGCAAAGGTATCACTCTGTTTTATATGTAGTATAATA
>NC_056740.1:24218196-24285696 GCF_019279795.1 Protopterus annectens | reverse complement strand
CTACAGCATAAATAATTGTCAGTGGACCATGTGCAGGCTATAGTCTTTTGTTTTTAAATATCTATAGTACAATATTTTACATTCACAATTTAAACTAATAATAGTAATATAGTTATCAAACTAAAATATAATAATGCTGATGTCAGAAAACTATGTGTGAGCAAGAAACAGGATGATGTTCATTCTAGGAGGAAGGACAGCATAAATCAAATACCACCTGAGGTGGACAAAGCATACTTTCTAATGGATAATAGATGAGCAATGGGAATTAACCGTGGTGGTACGGCGGTAGTGTTGTTACCTCACAGCATTAGGTTCTCCTGTTCGATTCTTGGCTTGGCGTGGGAGGGCCTTCTGTGTGGAGTATGCATGTCCTCCCCGTGGTTGGGTAGCATTCGAAAGACATACGTGCGTAAATGGGAGTGCCTTCATTGAAGGTTGAGCATTGAGCTGGCACCTCAGCATTTCATAAAAAATCTACTGCCATTCATTAGCGGACCAGAGTTCCACTGTGGCGACCCTTTATCGGGAAAAAGCCGAAAGAAAAACAACAACAATCCCAGGGAGCTTGAAGTGTGGCTGTTTATTGGTAAGAGAGCATAGGAGTTCAGTTTTCAAGCTCTTTTTTTATCTCTGCTACAAATCAGGCAAGTTTGGAAGGCTTGGTGCTCACTACCAGAGAACTCTATAATGCTTTTCAATTATTGCAACTTTATCTGGAGCCATCCAAGCTAAGATAAGAATATTTTCCTGATTTACTGCATTTGTACTTGCTTTAGACAGCGATCACTACTGTTTTTGAGCATTTTAAAGCACGTGTTGAATTTTGTGGCAAAATAAACATTTCTCTATGTGACACCCCACCTCAGGGCTAGTAATCAAGGACTGTCAACTCTCTGCACTGGCACCAGTGGGGGATGTTCACTGGGAGGATAACAGGTATACACACAGTATCTCCACATGCAGCTCTCTGCATCAAGCACAATCAAGCACAATTTCCCTTAAGAGCACATGGGGAACACTGTTAATCCGGAGCTGGTTTCTCCCAATTTCTCCAAATCCTCAATAAGACTCCCCACTGGCACAACTATAGAGTTGAGATCTCAGCTGAGTGTCCAAGCCAAGACCTCCAGCACCCTCTCTGTCCAACCAGTGGTTTGTATGCCTTCCCAAGTAGGTGCCACACACATATTTTCAAGTTTGATTTACACACACACACACACACACACACACACACACACACACACACACACACACACACACACACACACACCTGGGAAAGGCTGGTACAGGTTTACTAGCTAATCCCATTCTGCCCAGATTATAAAGTAGTTATGACTGCCACCAGGCACTCCTGCCAGCTAACCTAAGTCTTTTTCAAGGGTACCCAATATACTGAGTGAAATTAATATTAATACAAATGGCAGTTTGACAAAGAGCAAGGCTATTAGGAGTGGCACACATGGTGTCACCAAATAAATAAGTAAATACTCTCAAAACGTAAATATCTCTACATAGATCAGCCATAATGAAAGGTTTAATATACTTAATAGTAAATAGTAAAAGAACACAAAAATGCTAATTATATATTCAAAGTAACATCAGAGTTTAAAATCACTAGAAATATTTAAAATAACATTGAAGGACATGCTCAGACAAATAAAGAAAAACAATATCAAAACTAAGCTTCACTATATTTCTCACTGAATCTAAGAGAATCTTACTATTCCCTACTTACATAATAGAGCAAGGCAGATGATATGGTGAATGGTCCTTCTTGTTGTCAGGCCCAAGACAGAATACAGAATGCTAAGTCTCACTAAGATACTTCTCAAAATAATATCTAAAATATTACTTCTGGGATAGCTTGCAGAATGATGTCACTTCTGGTCATCTGACTTCTAGTTCCCATTCAAACCCCATTGCTGGAAGTTGGCAGGATTTAGCACCTACCTATAAAAATAAACACATAAGGGCTTTTGCTCAGATCTATGACAGGTGCCGGAAGTCATAAATCAATTTCATATCTCCGTGATTCCAGAGTAGTAATTAGTTCAGCCCAAAGACAATATAGAAAGCTTCCTAGTACAGATTTTGTGTCTTTGGTTCCATTGAAAACTGTGATATAGCATCTTTATGGCCTAGCCCACAAAGTGATTTAATTTCAGATATATTTTAATATATACATTTAGACAGTTACAATAGTGCATGCACATTTCTGTTCTCTCCAGTGGTGCACGCTGTGGATATATTCCACACACGAGCACTTTACAAATACCTTTTCAACACAAATATTTGTACAAGTCAGTTTGATAAACACATTACATACAGTTCTAATACATTTATAACATGACCGTCTTGTATAAATCAGTTTGATATTCACAAATGACATATAATTATTTGCAAAATCCCAGCAAGCTGTGCAGGCAGCACCTCCTAATGTCATACTGTATTTGTTGGCTTTTCTAGCTCTGTTTGCCTCCAAATCACCTTGCAGAAGGATGAATTAGTTAGGGTCTTAGTTGTTGGTGATTGCTTGTTATTCATTCTAAATTTGAGAGTTGCTTTTGCTGTGCTTTTACATTAAGAAATTCTAGGATCAACTATGTTGTGACAAAATGTGTTTACCTGGTCTCTCTGAGTTTGGTTGGTTATTGGCTAAAGGGCATGGGAGTCAGTTTTCAAACTTTTTTCTCTGGCATAAATTAGCTAAGTTTGAGCATGGCTGCCCACTTAGCAGAGGCAGTTAGCAGTGCCCTATATAGTAGGAAATGCTTAGGCAGTATATTTTTCCCTATAAAGTTAGGATTTGATTCAAAATCTGTTAAACAGTGTGGCATTGTGCAGAATTAAGCTTAGAACAGCTAGCTTGCACATGAAATAGCAAAACCATATCCTAACCCATAATATCTTGCCCTTAACCCCAGAAATTAGTTTGCATATTGAATATCACTACCATATCCTAGCACTATATAATATGTTGCCCTTAACCAAGAAACTATCCTAGCAGACCCCTGTTAAAACCCAATCCTTAATCCTAAACAGCCCACTCTATTACAGGACCAGACAACGTGGATATACAATTTAGAAGTGTCTTTGTTGCCAGCTTGGTAGATTTGGGCATCCCAAGGCAATATAACAATTGCCTCATGTTTTCAGACAATTGTTTAATCATTAAAGAAAATAACATGATATGCGAGATATGTAAAAACACAACTTCCTTGGAGGCAAAATTCTCTCATACAAATGAGTTTGTCAGGAATACCTATCCTACATCCCTCATGCACACACAGCTCACCACACACACAGATCATTTTATGCTGAGGCACTTAAAATAATCCTTCCCAAATCTCAAAGACCTCCAAAGCCACCTAATGGCAGCACTGCTCCTCAGCAACCAATAAAGCACATACCAAAAGCAACACTAAACATCTCACATAAGCCTACACCCAATGATCCTCCAAGAGCAAAGCCCATAAGGCAAGCAGACACTTTACCTGATACTTGACTTACCAGATGCCCCACTCATCAGGTCAAACTAGGAGAATATAACAGTTAGTTGACTATCTGGAGCCAGGAGCCACAATATCACACACACGCATACACACACACACACACACACACACACACACACACACACACACACACACACACACACACACACACACACACACACTCACACACACACACTCAAGTTACTGCAACTCAAGTAATAATATGATTCTATCATAGTCCATGTGGGTGTAAACGGCCTGAGAAGTACATCACTAGACTATGCAAAAAGCCATAATTATCTCTCTGAATACATTTCCCAAATAGGTATGAGCCTTGAAATGAGCAGCATTCTATCCTCACCAAGGATGATGCTACAGTATGAGCACAAAATTATTGATTTTAATAATTGGCTTAGTTTCTGGTGTTACTCCAGGGAGATCCAGTATTTGCATGGAAGGACACAGTCAACATACCACATTGCATTGCCAAGGATGGGATGCACCTGTCTCCCTTATACTTTCTGATATTTTCTAAAACCTTTTCCACCCCTGAAAGCCTTTTTTAAGCAATGTCAAAAAGACAAAACTACTAACTTAGTGAAAAAGTCTCCAAGCAACCTTAATGTGTTACTATTCAATGCTAGAAGTGTAAACAAAAAATTCCACACCCTTCAAGCCTTCTCTACTCTAGAAAATGTAGATAGTTGTGTTGTGACCAAGTCTTGGTTTAAAGCTGTAGAAAGTACTCCTGCAGTGGAAGGCTACATAGCCTTTCACGCATTTAAACCAACAACAGCACAGACTGGGGACAAAGGTGGAGGTGTCTTGATCTGTATTAATAACAAACATACCTCTAGGTTGGTTAAGCAGCATGATATCATGGATCCCATCTATTTCAATTCACCATAGATAAAATTTCTTGCCATATCATGTGTAGCTACAGGTCACTATCTATGACCCTAGAGTCTCTTAGTGAAACCTACATGAGGCACACATCATCCAGTCATGGGTAACTTTAATGAATCCTCTATATACTGGGAAACTTACACTACCTCAAACTCACAGGAACAATGCTTCCTAGATTTTATTAACACAAACACCCTAGAACACATGCACACTCCAACCAAAGAGAATCAAACATTCTGTATCAGGTACTCACCAACATGGGAAAGCATTGCACCCCTGGCCCTCCATTTCACATCCTCACAAGTGAGTTCAGAGCACAAAGCTGTCTCCTTTAAAGTAAAAATCAACCCAGAAAACCAAGCTAAACTGTCTGGTAAGAGTTAGGAACTATTCTAAGGTGAACTACATCATATTAAATAACAGCTTGTGAAAATTCAAAGCTCATCCTAACAAGAGACCACAGCTGCCTATGCAGAATTACTCACAGAGTCCATAAACAAATGTGAATGGCTGCATAGAGGCTTCCATACCTACTAGAAGTAAACCCCAAACAATCACTAAAACAAACCCTACTGGTGGAATCTTCAGTCAAACAAGGTGTATAATAAAAGAAGAAACCTCATGGCCAGAATCAGGGACTGCAACTCTCTTTTGCAATTAAACAAGAAACAAAGAGGTCTAATCAAGTCCAACAAGATCATCTATAAGGTCAAGTTAGCCTTGTAGGCTAAGGACAATCACAAGGCCTTCTTCAGCTATGTCTGGAACCTTAAAGATAACACCCAGCAGTGTGCTGAACTGGTTGGGAATGGTACCAACTTCACTGATCAGAGTGACATAGCAAATTTGCTGGCTGATAAATTCAGCTCAGACTTCACCCTCTCACTCCTCCCAATCTCCATCAGGCAAAATCCCCTCCAACATACTTCCCCCAGCTATCCGCAAGGACCAAGTGCTGGCGGCACTCACTAAATCCAAGAACACTGCCTTTATGGGTATGGACAATATCCAGAGTAGCTTCCTGAAAAGTCTAAAACATAAACTATCATGACCACTTGAGGATCTTTTAAATTAAAGCTTCGAAACAGGCTACATTCTAAGTGAATGGAGGACTGCAAGAGTCATTCCCTTCACAAGGGTGGACCATCAACTGACCCAGAGAATTGCAGACCCTTCAGTCTAACAAGCCTAATATGCAAATCCATGGAATGAATTATCATGGAAATGATAAACAAGGACATTGGCAACTGGCACTGGACTCATCTGAATTTGGCTTTGTTAAGGGAAGGTCATTCCTACTTAAGCTGTTAGACTTCTTTGAGGGGGTCACCAAGACAATGTCTGAGGGTAAAACTGCACATACTGCATATCTTGACCTAGCCAAGGCATTCAGTACAATGCCCCACTTAAGCATTGCTGACAAGCTCTCTGAGCTTGGCAAAAATCGTTACATAACTGACTGGATTTCCAGCTGGCTCACAGATAGGACACAAGAAGTCAAGATCTCGAGACCACCTCCAGTGAGAGACTGATCACCACTGGAGTACCCCAGTATTCCATGCAGGGCCCGCTCCTATTTGGCATCTACTTCTTGGAAGTGAAGGCTAATGTTTATGGCGTCTGGCTCATCAAGTTCACAGATGATTGTAAATTAGAGTTATTATAGATTCTCACAAGACATCAACATCTTGCAAGTGGTTTTAGAACAGACAAATTACTGGTGCCAAAGCCATGGCTTAAATCTCAATGCCAAAAAATGCATTATAATACCCTTTGGAAACCTGTCAACCAAAATTAATTACTTCATAGATAAAACACCCCTAAGAGTCAACCCAGTAATAAGAGATCTGAGAACATATGTAGACAGTAATCTGACCTTTGATCAACATGTAAGTAAGCTAATAAGAAAATCATTCTGTATCACCCAACTTAAACGTAAGAGTATGGCATCCAGTTCCAAGGAAGTTGTAGCACTACTCACCTCAGCCATTATCAGACCTATCATTGAATACAGTGCTCCCTTTGGCGTATAGCTAACCAGACACTTGCAGCATGTGGAATGCCCATATAGATACCTTACTAAAGGATACAAGCACTAAACAACGTCTTACATGGACCATCTCAAAGTCCTGTCACTATACTCTGTATCCTACAGACTGCTGAGAGATGACCTGTGTCTGACATGAAGTATTCTCAAGGCAGAAGCCTATGAAATACCTAAAGTGTCCCCAGTCTGTTTCTGGCAGGTCTCCATGTGAAGTATAGTGAGGGCTGTACATACTGTAGTATCCAAAGGAATAAGAAAGCCATGCATCCCCCAGTGCCCCTGTGAGGGCCATATATACTTTCTCAGAACTTTACATTATCCTCATGCACACTGAATCTATCAAGTATCTTGTGATTGTCAAAATTATAGTGAGTTATTCATCTATATCTCCTCCTTCTTGGCTGGCAAGTATCACTGGGTGCAAATGGTTTTGGCTCCATCAAGACAAGTAGCTCACACTAGGAAATAACAAGGCAGGTGACAGCATCATAGCAGATTGCAAAGTAGATTGAATAGTCCTGACTCTGTGTTTTATAATGAATCTGTGGACAGCATGGAAAAACACAAAAGCCTGACTATGAATCACAAGTAGGCAGGAGAAGGCTTCAATACCATACAGAGTTTTATATTATTTCTCCTTGGTATCTCACTGTGACTTCAATTGCTTATGCTTATTCATGGCCATCACTCTTTAGTGTAAATGTCTTCTATGAATTGCAGCTATGCTACTCTCATTTGTGGACAGTGCAGATAACGGGTCTGCATTCAAGGAATGACTATGAGTGCCACCCATATTCTTCAAGATGTTACAGAACCAGTAACTCAATCTTGACATAACTTTGGCACTAAGAGTTTTGACTGAAATGAGAAATATGTCTTTTTCATTTCTCTGTCAGCTTAGTTAATTAATTTTATTTTATGTAAGTTTGTTTCCTGAGGAAGTACACTAATCACAACACATCATTTGCAGGGACATCTCAGGTATGGTAGTTCAAAGAATTAAGGATGCAAGCTAATGAACTTCGTGCTGTAGTTGGGGGTTTGATTCCCTCACTCTACATTTGGTTTCTGTGTGACTTAAGACATTATAACCATTCAGTATTCCCAGAATGAAGCATGGTAAAGCAAGCTACAACAAGTATTTGTCAATGCTGAATGTTGGCAGCACTGGAAAAGTAGTGTTGTATTAGGGTCTAATATGGTGATGGTGTGTGCAGGGCATGCCTTGAGAAAGAACACATAATACACCGTGGACTACATCATTCATATTTTACTGTCTGTTCATATGACAAATTCCTTATATTATTACTTATTTGGAACTGGCCTCTTTAATTGCTGACTTGCCATGTAATGATTAGCAGCACACAAAATCAGGCTGGGTGATAAAACCAAATGGTAATAAGAATGTATGAGTCCGAAGTTGCTAATCAGCAGTCATTGTTTTCCCTGTAGATAATCATTGTAGCCAGTACCTGATGCAAAGTTTAGTAGGGAAAAAAACAAACAAGCAAGCAAACAAATAAATATTCATTACTGAGATAACTTGCAGCAGTAAACAAGACAGGCACTGCACTGCACCAAATGACAATTGTAATCATACAAAAAGTGAAGTGTTTATGTTGTCTATATTAGGCTGTTATATGGGTACTATTAAACAGTACTTATCAAAAAATTAAGGCAAAAATGTTGTATGGGTTTACCATGTGTTTATGAATGTGAAAGTCATAAGGAAATTTGAAAAAAAAACAATGATCAGAAAGCCATCTAGTGTGGTACGAATGCACTGTTTTGGAGAAGGTTATGCATTTTCCTTAGTGTGTGAGCTCAGAGTTAGCACACATAAGTGAGTAGGGGTACTGGGTTGTAAATTGCTCACATGCATCACAAAGGGCTTGTCTTTGAAAAGAAAAATATGCATTTCCTTTTTCTTTTTGTTTAAAATTTCACAGTTTTCTGATTTATGATTTTTTCTGAAATGAACCACATCAAATGCAGAGCTTTGATACTTCAGTTTGGTAACTTGAACCTGGAGTAAGCTGCTTCCACATGATCTTTTTTCCAGCTGTAAAACCTTTTTTCTTATAAAAATATATGGGGATGGATTAAAAAAATGGAAAAGCACTGACAGGAATATTGCCTTTAAAAGGATGGAGGCAGCGTAACTCTATGTCATTTTTTCTCTGCAATCATTACCCAAAGTCTTACAGGAACTACTGTTATAATATGATTCTATAGTATTTAGTGTTAAAGAAGGACATTACCTAAGCAAAGCAGATTTCAAATATTGCCAAGTGCCAGGAGTGCCTGTATGTTGGAAGCTAAACAGAAATATGGAGAAAGCCAAATAGATAAATTCTGTACAGGATATGTACCTACTGCATGCAAAATACCAGTACCAAACAACATGAGAAAATATATACAAGGCGGTATCTTAGTGTTGTAAATGCTACATGAAAAGATTGCCAACTGTGCATTCAGTCACACCACTCCCTTTGTTATCTAACTCCTACTCTAGGACTTTGCATAAAGGAGACAGGGCAGTAAGGATGTATACAGGCAAATGCCAAGTGCACAACAAAATGCACCTCTTTAAATTATTTATGCAGTGTGTGTAGTAAGCTATGTTTTTATTTAAATGTAAAAAAAAATCCTTGTTATAAGTACCATGACTTATGATCATAGCAGTTCTACACTGACACTATTATATTTATTTTATTTTATTTTACATTTGTTGACCAGGCTAGTCCAACTGGATATATGTCCATTTTCAGTGGAGGCCCGGGGAGAAAAGCTCCAACAAACAAAAAACACACTATCATGTATAATGTGAGACATTTACAAATACAGTTAAATGTACAGATAATCATCCTATACATTACATTTTTTTTTTTTACATTTCTGTAAACAGAATCATTATACATTTCAGCCATGGTTAGCCATGCAAATATTTTGCTAACAATTAGTATAAGAGAATACTTTCATTTTATTTGACTTAAAAAAGTAACTAGGTTATACACTCTCTTAGAAGTTAACAGAAAAGTAACTAGTTTGTACAGTAATGGCAATAATGCATTGAGAAATTAGGGGTAGTTAGTCTGGGTTAGAACAAGGGCATAACCACTGTGATTTAAGGTATGGCTTCAATTTGCTTTTAAATAATGCTGTAGAGGTAATGGTGGACAGGTCTTTTGGGAGGGAGTTCCAGATTTTTCCAACTGTGTTGGCAAACAAGGAGACACCAGCCAAGTTGTTAGCTTTGCCTATTAAGACAAGTAGTTTATTTGCTGAGCGTAGGGTCTTGAGGTTGTTATAGGGGGTGATTAGGTTAGTAAGTATTGGAGTGTTAGTAGGTTGGTACAGGATCTTGTGGGCAACTGTTAATTGATTAAATAATATTATATTTGGCAGTTCTAGCCATCCTAGCTGTTTAAGATTATCACAGTGGTGGGTTCTGAAGGCAGATTCAGTTGCAAATCTGGCAATATTATTATAGGATATTGCAAGCTTGTTCTCAGCTCCCCCACTTCATTTTACACTTACATCCAACAACGGTACTGTTATCTCTCCTGACCCCACCACCAAATTCCTAGGAATTACAATTGACAATCAATTAAAGTTTGACACTCACATAAACACTACAATAAAATTGATTAACAAAAAACTTGGATCCCTTTATAGAATAAAACCCTTCTTGACACCAGTTGCCAGAACCACAATAGCTAGAACCCACTTAATTTCTACCCTATTATACGCTTCCCCAATATTCAACAATCTTTCTACAAATAATCTTAACAAACTTGCTAGAGCATATAACAACATTGCCAGATTTGCTACAAATACACCTTACAGGACTCATCACTGTCTGAACCTAAAACAACTAGACTGGCTTGAATTACCTCACTTATTACATTTTAACCAACTTATAATCGCCCATAAAGCCCTATACCAACCCAATAATATCCCTATTCTCTCTTCCCTCATAAGACCTTATAACAACTTGAGAAATCTACGCTCTGCTAACAAAATGTTGATTCATACTTCCTTATCTAACAACTCAGCAGGTGACTCCATATTCTCTAATTCAGTTGGTAAAATATGGAATCAACTACCACAAGACCTTACAACCCTAACCTCTCTCCCACTATTTAAAACTAACCTAAAACTTTTCTTCTCCAACCACTGGTTATGTTCTTGTACTAACCCTGCCTAGCTGTTATTCTCTAATTTATCTGCTACCCACATAACCTAATTTTTTCTACCTTAAATCTTTATGTACCCAATCTATACTCGAATCTTCACTCTTAATTCCTATCTCAGTCACTACTTAGTACTACTTACCATGCTTAAAACCTACCAGATACTGTACTTACATTTCTTTTTGTATACTGTGTTAAACTGAAGATGAATTACTCTATATTAATGCCATCTCCTAATCGTTAGCATCAGATGTTTATATATTTTTAAGTATATTTTTGTTTTTAGTATGTATTTTGTGTGTTATTTTTAGTATGATTTTTTTTTTTTTTTTTTTGGAGCTTTTCTCCCCGGGCCTCCACTGAAAATGGACACGTATCCAGTTGGACTAGCCTGGTCAACAAATGTAAAATAAAATAAAATAAAATAAATAATAAAAAAAATTGTTGAGGTTGTTTTTACTTAGTTTTGTATATATATAGATGAGGCATAGAGGAGGGTAGAGATTAAGTGGGTACGGGCAATGGTGGTCCTGGCTAGTGGTGACAAAAAGGATTTAATCCTATATAGGGATCCTAGTTTTTTTGTTGACTGTTTTTATAGTACTATTAATATGGGAGTCAAAGGTAAGGTTGTTGTCAATAAGAACCCCAAGAAGTTTAGTAGTGCGTTCAGGAGATATAATAATGCCATTGATTGATGTGACAGTAAAAGTAAGTGGGGAGGCCCAACATGTGGGAGTGAATAGTAGCAGTTTTGTTTTTTTGGGATTCAGAATGAGGCATTGATGTAGAAGCCATTTTCAACTATATTAAACACGTTTTGGGTTATGCACTGTAAGACAGATGGTGAGGTGGCAGAGCATATTAGCGTGGAATCGTCTGCATATTGGATACAAGTAGCTTGAGGTATAACAGAGTATAGGTCGTTTATAAAAGCAGAGAATAGGAGAGGGCCTAATATGGAGCCTTGGGGGACCTCAAGGGCAATTGGAAGGTGGGAGGATAGGTTGTTCTCCCATAGGACAGCCTGCTGCCTGTTGTCTAAGTATGTTTGGAACCATTGAATAGCTAGTGTGTCTAGAGACAGGTTTTTGAATGTATTAATGAGTAAGTGGTGGTTAACCATGTCAAAGACTTTTGAAAGATCAATAAAGAAGGCTGAAGATAATGTATCTTTGTTACGATTCTTATTAATACAATCTGTGAATGATAAAAGAGCAGAGGTGGTACTATGAAATGGTCTAAAACCATGTTGGCAGTTGGCTAGTAAATTGTTTTCTATTAGGTGGTTTAACAGCTGTTTATGAATGCATTTCTCCATGATCTTAGCCAGTGATGATAATATGGCTATAGGTCTATAATTTGATCATTCTAATTTTATAAGAATATTGACTTAGATTAATGGGCTTTGCTTAAACCTGTCATATCAGATGTGGTATCCAGTATGGAAAGGAACTTATGTAATGACAAATTCACTATCTGTTGTGAGGTGTGAGGACTACAGTTGGGGATGCTGCATTCTAGTCAGTAATTTGCAGAAGGCGTACAATTTTAAACATGCCAGTACACTTCTGGGAGCATTCTGGAGTGGGTATAGACAGTATGAACAGTGAATGGAAGATGCTTTGTGAGATCATAATCAGGAAGGCACTTATTGTTCCATGTGAAAGTAATCCACTGTCATTTCATTGTATAGCTGATCAACATGATTAGGAAACAATAGTATGTACAGTTTTATGCTTTAAGCAGCACATTTCCAGTATATGAAGATGATTTGTCCCTGTTAGAGAACATCGAATAATGGGAGTGTATGGCATAGTGGACCCTATTGACAGGGTAACTTACTGGAAAAGCTCACACAGATTCTGCCATAGACTGCCGTGAAAGAAAGGCTAGTTTGCTTTTCTTATATTGCTTTCTTGTAAATTTGTTTTGCTTCATTGCCTTCTTCTTTTTTGTATATCGTGATGTAATTCATTACCCTCTTTTTAATTGCATTCTACTTTCAACTATACATTTAAGCCATGAATGAGATCAGAGCAGTGTCTCCTGTGAATCACACAGAAATTAATTTTTTCCTCACCATCCCACTCTGTTGCTGCAGTGTCTTTTAAGCTCAACTGTCTCTTTAGTTGCCGGACCCTTACGATAATTTAACCACATATTTCTTTCTCTCTCCTCTTCATTGGCTATTGACAGTAAGCACAGAATTATCATTTTGTGAAGTCACTCCCCTTCTTATGCTATTTTAATTGATTGGCCCTCCCACTGTATTCCACAGAGCCAGAATACTAAGTGCCCACCCCCAGCCAATCTGTCTGCTCTTTTAAACTTAGTGGCTTTCCTTTTACATTGCTAAAGCTTGAGTTACCCCTCTTTCATATCTAACTGCTTAGCGCACACTGCATCTCTCAAGATATAAACCCATGTGTTCCATCTTATCTTTAAGATCTGCAATATCTGCTCCAAGATCACCAATTGTTGGAGAGCCCACATTCTGCCTCTCAGTATTCATCTTGAGATTAGTGCTTCTGTTTTGCTCCTGGTGAAGGAGCATAGCATAGCTCTCAACCTTCCATCTCCAAAATGAGGAACACCGCCTGTCATAATGTGGAACAAATGGGCAAAATGTGGAACACTTACTAATGGCTTACTAACAGCGTCATCTAGGAAACTCATAGGATAACTAAAATGCGATATTTTTACCTATAGAATAGATCTTTTAATGAAATAATATGATTCAGGTCTATTTACCGTTGATATCAGTTAAAATACTGCCAACACTAAATGTGTGACAGACCCAGTCAATGTGAAATTTTGAGCAAAATGAACTTTTTCAGACTCCAAAAGAGGAACATTCCTCAAAATGAGATACACTTGAGTGGTATGGAGCATAGGGACATTATTTCCTGGATATTGCTTACCACCAGAAAGCCTGATAACTGCTTCATAATTGCCAGCTTGGAATCTATGCTTATATTTTACTCCTGATGAAAGAAGGATTTCTGACTGTCATTCATTGGACAGTGAGCATCTGTATGGGGCCTTCCTGATTGTTCAGGTTATTCTTCAAGGACTCTACCAGGCAAAGGCTACAGCAGCTATTCATCATTCTTGACAGAACTAATTTTTATTCAAGTAAGTATTGCTTGATTAGCTGCTGGCTAACCTAACTTCAGAATATCTCTATATAAATATTCTTCCATAAATCATCAGAGTCTACTTTAATAATTTCCTCTCTAGTGTTTGGCAGTGCTCTGTATAGATGCAAGCATCCTGAGTTGACATTTTTCTTTAAAAGCTCCCTCGAAATTTCACACAAGGCAACTAGTTTGCAGTGATGCTGCCCCCAGAGTTACAAACTAGCTACTCCTGGCATTACTTTGTAATTTCACCACAACTGTCAAATCAATAAAAAACAGCCTGTTGCCATGGATGCCACTATCTCTATTACCAGTTTGGTGGGTATGGACATTCTGAGGCAATGTAGAAATTGCCTCATGTTTACAGAAAATCAGCTAATTCTCCAAACAAATGATAAAGCATGTGAGAGATCTATTTAAAAAAAATGGCACCGGAGGCAAAGTTCTCACATAAAAGCACTCCTAATGTCAATTAGGTTGTAAGTAGTACACACAATGCACCCATCACACAAAGTACAAAGCAAACACATAGACCAACATATGCTGAGCCACTTAAATGTAACCTTCCTAAACCCCAAAGACCTCCTAGATGAAGTACACATAACAAATGCACTCAGCAGCCCTGAATGCACTCTTTCAAAACAACATAAATACATGCAGCCACATCTCATGAAACCTCTACTTCCAAACCCACAAGGCAAGCTACCAAACAATCCAACATTCTCTCATTGGAGATTCCATTGTGAGACACACTGATGTCCCTCTCACTAGGCTGACTAAGGAGAATGTCACAGTCAGTTGCTTAGCAGGGGCCAAGATCGGCCACATTATGCATGCACTCAGGTCATTGGACCACAGGTACCAGTATGACTCAGTCATAGTCCATGTAGGCATAAATGACTTTTGATGCACCTCCCCAGATTATATGAAGAATAATCTCATGAAGCTATTGGAATATGTGCTCCAGGCTTGTATGAGCTAGCATTGACCAGCATTTTACCTTCTCTGAAGATGATGCAAACAGAAAATGACTAATTTTAACAATTGGCTTAGTTTCTAGTGTCATTCTAAGAAGGTGCAATATTTGTCAGCATGGAAGGAGATGGTTAGCAGACCACGTTGCTTTTCCAGGGATGGTATGCACCTCTCCCCTCTAGGCTTTTGAATATTAGCTAAAACATTGTCCTCCCCACAGTGCCTTTTTAAGGCAATGCCAAACTGAAAGTTCTTCCGACATAGCAAATCAAACCCATGGAAATATAAAGGTGCTACCGCTCAAATCAGACCATAAAATGGTTTCCTTTGAAATAGAAATAAAACCCAGAATCCCAGCTAATCCTGGAATGTTCAGAGACTACTCTAAGGCTAGCTTCCTATTATTAACTGATAACATGGCAAAATTTCAAGACCCCATAAACCCTGAGAACACTGCTGCCTATGCGGAACTGTTCACAGAAATCTTATACAAGCTTGTTAATAGCTGCATAGAGGCGGCTGTACCCACCAATAATAAGTAAATATCTAACTCAAAAAACAAGCAACCCTGGTCAAATCACAACATCAATAGGCTGTATAACAGAAAAAAGAAAATCATGGCAAAACTTAAGAGGCATGGTACTCAGCAGAATAAAATCACTCTCATCAAATGAAACAAACAACTCAGATGACAAATCTACCAAAGCCAAATCTGAGGCAAATTTGGCCTCTTGGGCCAAGGATAGCCATAAGGCATTCTTTAACTAAGCTATGTCTACAACTTCAAAGGCAATACACAATTGAGTGCAGAGCTCATTGTTAACAGAGTTATGTATACTGAGCTAGAAGATATGGCAAACCTACAGGCAGACAAATTCAGCTCTAACTTTACCCCTCTCCCCCTCTCAACTTCCCTGCATGAAATAACATAAAATATAACTCCCCTACTATAATTGGGGAACAGTTCCTCAGTGCACCGATGGACCCAGACAATATCTCAGGATGCTTTCTAAATATCATAAAACATGACCTATCTGGACCTCTGGAATCATGGTTTGACCATAGCCATCAAACAGGCTTTGCGCCTCATGAATGGAGAACAGCAACACACATCCCTCTCTACAAAGGTGGGCCATTTACAGACGTTGGAAACTCTAGATCCATAAGATTCACTAGCCTCAAATGCAAAGCCATGCAAAGAATTATTATGAAATGTGATCAATAATGACATGGGAAATCTCCAGACACTGGACTCAACTCACTTTGGTTTCATCAAGGGCAGGTCATGCCTATGCAACTTGGTAGACTTCTTTGAGAAGCCACCAAAGCAATGGATGAGAGCAAAATGGTTTACACTGCTGACCTTGAACTGCCCAAGGTATTTAACGTAATACCTCACTCAGGCATTGCTATAAACTCAAGATGTCACCCAGTGGATAGTCAGCTAGCTGTAAGCTGACACAGTAAGTTAAAATTGGCAAGTCCACCTCTACAAACAGGCTAGTCACAAGTGGAGTCCTTCAGGGTTCAGTCCTCGGACTAGTCCTTTTTGGCATTTACTTCTCTGAAGTCAAGACCAACATCAAGGGCCTCTGGCTGACCAAATTTGCAGATGTTTGCAAATTAGGAGCAGTCATAGAATCCTCCACCATCACTAACGTTCCCCAGATAGGGCTGAAACAGACTTGTGTCAGAACCATGGACTAAAACTCAGTGCCAAGAAATGCATAATAGTATCCTTAGGGAAGTCATCCATTCCTGGTAACTATCATATTGACAAGACACCCCTAAGTGTCAAACCAGTAGTCAGGGACTTCAGGACTCATGGAGACAGTAATATAGCCTTTCACCATCACTTGTCTACAGTAGTGAGGAAATCATTTTATGTTGTTTCACTTATAAACAAAGGTATGGCTTCTAGGTCTAAGGAGGTCATTGTTTCACTATATTCATCATTCATAAGACCTGTCACTGAGTGCAATACTCCCTTTGGTATGTACCTAACCAGGAACATCCAACAATTGAAACATCCTCAGAGGTTCCTTCCTAAAATAACAGAAGGTATAAGTAACATGTCCTATACAGACCGCCTCAAAGCCTTCTTCCTGTATTCTGTCTCCTACAGGCTGTTGAAGGGAGATCTATGCCTGGTATACAAGACATAGTTGGACCTAACAATGATGGATCTCCTGCTTATCTGCTAAACAAACAGCACAAGAATTAGCAATTCTAAAGACTTAAACCTTGCTGGTGATATAAATAGGACCTGCTGGAGAGACAGGTATGCATCCCAGAGAACATCCTTTCTCTGGAACACGCTCCCCATCCATGTGAACCAGAGCTCCTCCCTAACCCAATTCAAGTGTAACTTGGACAATTGCATGGGGAACAGGAAATTCATCCATAGTTTGGCACCTATGTCTCTAATGGACAGGCAGCCTGTAAATGGTTAATCTTCCAGGCTCCTACTTGTAAATGTTTCATCTCCCATTCCCCTGCTTACACTTATCAAGGGTGCCAGTCAGAGATTTGGGATACATGGCTAGGATTAAAAAGACCCTAGTGGTTGTTAGCCTAGTACACACCTAGGAACCTATGAACTGTGTGTAAGTGAGTGTGCAGAAGCTGGCCACCCTAACCTGCTCATGTACTTACCTGGCCAGTTTAGATGACTATAGCAGACTTATTTATGTCTCACAGTCTCAGTATACACATTTGTCTGTGAGGCAGTGTGTGGCACCAGGCACAGTGATATCACCAGTGGGGGCATCACCTTCTCCTTCCAAACAATAGCTTGAGGCTGCTATACTATTCAGTGTGAGTATTCTGCTTACATGTTTCCTGGGCCTCCACTGAAAAGGGTTTTTTGACTAAATCCAGTTAGACAAACCCTGTGAACAAAAGCAAAATAAAATATAATAAATTCATTTCCAGTTTATGTGTATGAGGATCATACCTTGCATTTTACATTTACATTGTGGGTGCTGATATCTCATTGGATATTTTGACCCAGGCTACATGCAAATTATACAATATTGCAGGCAGAGGAAACATAAACAACTAGTGTGAGCATTGATATTCTTGTAGCAAATAGAACAATCTGAATGCAGCACTGTGAAATAATGTTGACACTTCAACCTTAATAGCAGGAGAGCATATGGAGTGCACAATTGTCATTTATTATACATTTTTGAATGGAGGATACTTTAGGTGCAGTATTGCAGAACTAATGATTTATAACTTATTGTGTTAGTAAACATGCAGTTAGTACTACATTTTCACACATATACAATCCATATAATAATATTACACATAGTACACAATGCTCACATATCAAGTATATACATGCTTACAGTGTTTTTGCCAGCATAATGTAAATGATTGTTTTAAAACATATTTTATTTCTCAAGATGGAAGTCAGCACAGGTAGTATTTATATGCTGGTAATGCTATTGCAATCATGTTGTTACTTCTTGTTTTATAACTTCTTTATTTCTCTTGTTGAGAGTCAGTTGAAAGAGAACTTGCTGTTATCATTTGTACATTTGAAAGTATTTTTTTTTCAGATTGATTCTGAATGTAAGGTAATTTGTGCCATTTCAGTGGTTGTTGGGATGTGAGTTCCAGTTTGCTGGGGCTAGCTTATAATTTATTTTTTTCACCTACAGTTTTTGAAAGGGAGAAATAATTAAGGTTATCGAGGTGTCTTTAGTTCCACATAGCTTGTATGTGAGAGTTCAAGTTAACCATTTGTTTAGTTAAGAAAGCCAATGTCTGCAGGGAAGAAGCTTGACTGTTAGGGAGGAGAGTGGCATTGTTGGATATCATAGGAAGTCATTTGGCTATCAGGAGGAATTTGCAATGGTGTTCATATTTAAGGGATACATTTAAAAAATTGATATTTTGTGTTCAGTGGTCTGTAGTATGGAGGTGTTATCTGCTGAGATTGAATTAATAGATGGAGTCCAAATTCTAATCTGAGCATACAGATGCTTTTAGCAAGGGCTGGCCTGAAATCTGGAGTAAATTAATTATGTATTCATTCATTCGTTTATTTATTTATTGACATTTGATCACCAAGGAAAGTCTGATTGGGTAAGTGCCATTTTCAGCGGAGGCGAGGGGAAAAAAGCTCCAAAGTACTAAACAACATTGTGAGAACAATGATCTTACAAGTTTCAAAAATAATGCAAAAACATCTACAGTTTAAATAATTATACTAAATTAGATATAGCGTGGCAACATTGGTTAAAAGTAGAAACAAGCTATATGAAAATGATTTAATTATTAGAGAAATGTTAGCCAGCTTTTAGAAGTTAAAGGTAAATTTATGTAATACGTACAGGAATTGCAATATGAAATGAGAAAAAAAAAAGTTTTATGGCATATTTTGGGAGTCATGGGAGAGAAATGTATTAATGTTAGGAAGTAAGTGAAGAAGAGCAAGTAAGGAGGTATAAGGTATGAATAAGAACTTGTTCATATTTAGGGAGATAGTTTATTCAGGGGTTGAGCAAGGACAGACACAGATTTTGGCTAAAAATTATTTCAGACTGAACTTGGACTGGCGAGAGGTTATTGACCTGATGGATAAAGATATGGAGTTCTAGGCCTTAGCAGCAGGGTAAGAGTACATATCATGCCCAGCAGATTTGATCAGTTTATGTACAGAGGGAAGTTTTTGGTCATTGGATTGTAATGCCTGAGTGGGGATAAAATTGTCTAGAATGCTAATTAGTGCCAGACAAGCAGATGGATGCTGGATAATTTTATAGATGGTAGGAAGCTATGTATATGTTAATTGAGGGGGGTCATTCTAATAAATTTAAGCTTTTTAGTTCTATATAGTGCTGGGTTATGAAAGGGGTAGGATATTTGCTGCAGATTTAGCCACTTTATTATAGCATTGTGCAAGTTTTGTATTTTGTGATGCCTGGAGGTTACTAAGCATGGGGGCGGCATAAAGAAGTGTGGGAGGAAGTAAGTAGTGGCATTGTGGGGAATATTGCAGGCATGTAATTGACTGGCTGAAGGTAATACACAGCAAGACTCTTCATGTTAAACTTGGTCACATCACACAATGACAATATTCTCAGTGAAAACTTTCACAGAGGTGGGCCTTGTTTCTGACTTCCTGCAGTTTAGGGGCTAGGGATGGATGTAGTGACCATAGGCTATTGCACAATGACAATATTCTTAGTGAGAATTTTTACAGAGGTAGGCCTTATGATAAAGCTCCTGCAGTTTCACAGTCACTTAAACAATGAAAATAAGTTCCCACTGTAAGAGACACACCACAGGCACAGTATTCAAGATAAGCGCTTTTGTTCCTTTAACAATTACAATGGAACTTCATCAGATGACACTCAATATGACTGTTTCCTTTTTAAAACAGAAGAGTACCAATGAAAGTCATACATTTCACAGTCAGGGATGGATGTAGTGACCACAGGCTACTGCACAATGACAATATTCTCAGTGAGAACTTTCGCAGAGGTTAAGTATTTGAAATGGAATAGCAAGCATGAGAAATAAAACAAATATTTATTTGTTGTAGTGCCTTGTTAAGAAAGTTTTCAGAGCATAGGATAAAATATAGGTAGGGGTCAAGTTGCAAAACTAAGTAAATATAGAATTTTGCTATGTCAGTCTTGTTTTTGTTTCTATCAGTTAAATTGATTGTGAAATTTTATTTTATTTTTGTAGAGAGTCCCAAAGAGAATTACTGCTGATTTAGTGGTATTTACTTGAAAGTTGTTTTGGTTGAAATAATTACATAATACAAATATATCCATTTGGAGATGAACCTGTAGTATGGGAATTGTGCTTCCTAAGATATAGAAAACTATATAGAATTATAGCTTCTGTGGGTATTGTAGTGGATATGCCATTAACAAATAGAGAATAGAATGGGACAACGTACCGATCCCTGGGAATCGAAGATTTAAATGTACCATTGGATGACCGTTGGTCTCCGTTTATAGTTGCAGAGGTCCTATTAGACACTTATTTATTTATTTATTTATTTGACATTTGTTGACTGTGTTATTCCATCTGAGCTTGCACCCTTTTTCAGAGGAGGCTCAGGGAGAAAAGCTCCACAGCACAAATCATGTAAGTATTAGAATCAGAGGACAAATTTTGCAAGTAAAAAAAATTCACAGTTCCAAATACTGATTCACAGCTCCACATTACATAAAATATAAGCATAAAATTCAAAGGACAAGTTGTGCAAATGTAGTACATAATAACATATTCACAGCACAGATTATGCTAGTGTAAAATTATGCTAGTGTAAAATTAATAGCATTATGTAGAAAAAGGTATAAACCGAACAGGTAAGACAGACTTAGTAATCCATATTACAGCTTCTTGACTAAAATAGAATTTATCCATTTTATTTAATAAGACTTCATGTCCAATGCCTGCACAGGTTTTCTTGAGGCCAGTGAATATCCCTTCTATGATTTGCCTAACTTTGATGTGGAGTAAATATGGCTAATAGCTGAATATATAGCAGTAAAGGTATTATGACCATATTGAAATCCACGTTGTGGGTCTTTCAGTATTCCACATTTGTTAATGTATTTTATAATTTGCTTGTGAAGTAGCTTTTCAAAGATGGTAGTCAGGGGGGAAAAGATTGAGATTGCATGGTGTTCTCAAGGGCAGAAAAGGGAGCATGTATTTAGAAATGGGATATAAGGGTATGTTTAAACTAGTCAGAGACTATGACAGTAGTGAGGGGTAGGTTTAATATGTGCTACTGGTTTTGCTATTTTAGAAGTAGAGTGGCTTAAGAAAGTGAGGTGCATGGCTTTAGGGTTGGGGTTGAATTCTGTATTTTGGTTTCTCATTTGTTCCTTTACCTCATTATTTGAGACAAAGTTAAAGTAAAAGGGAGTAAGGAACTATTAGAAGTTTTAGAGGTTGAGCTAGAATGGTTTTATGGTTGGGAGTATTAGGGTTAACACTTGAAATTAAGTTCATATAGCATTCATCCATTGTATTGATTTCTGTTTAGAAGGAGAGTCGGCATTTGAAACATCTTAAATAATTTTTCAGAACAGTTTTAGGTTGGAAAACATGGGCTGTCTATTTCTTAGATAGTTGATTTTTAATGCTTTTATTTTAGGTTTCATGTGCTTAATTATGGATTGTGAAGACATGATAGTCTGTTTATAGGCCTGGTAATAAGTTTATAGGTAAATACTAGACTAGCTGCCCCTGTAGGTCTTTTATGCCTAACCAATTTCCCTTCAAAAGTGAAAATCAAACCCTATACGGTAAACACCTTAAACATTATGCCAACCCCCAATAACATCAAGTGAGGCTAAAAAGTCTGTCTTGGTTTGATTGTATGTCTTATTTGTACCCACTAGAATACATACATTAAAGATTTGATGGGCTGTAGTAGGGTCTGTTTCTAGATAAAGGCAGGAGTGGTTTGTGCTATTGGACTGCAGAACGGCAGCCCTCCCAGCTGTAAAATAAGAAAAATTTAAAATATATATTATAAAAATAACAAAAAGAAAATAATAAAATAACCGCGAGTCCCGGAACATCGCGTATGCACACTCGCGGCATTTCCGATATTCAGACTGCTGGTGAACCAGTCTGGAGCATGCGTACAGAATCCAGACTGTCTCCACCAACAGTCCGGATTACAAAGACAACATGCGAGTCTACATTTTCCCAGCAGTCTATGCAGTCAGAACTGCATAGACTGGAAGGGGATCAGTTGCAATGTGCTCAAACAGGGTGGTCTCGCGGGATAGATAGGACAAGCCTTAGGTGCTCTCACGGGAAGGGCTTGCCTATTGCATGGATTAACAGCTCGGCCGGCGATGATGGTGCAGGAATGGATTGTACGGCTCAAAGCTTGCTGCTTTTGACAGACTTTGCAGTTAAGTGTGTGTAGGAATGGATTGTACAGCTCGGCAATGGTGTGTTTGTGTGTGTGTGTGTGTGTGTGTGTGTGTGTGTGTGTGTGTGTGTGTGTGTGTGTGTGTGTGTGTGTGTGTGAAACAGAGGATGGCAGGGAGGGGGGTGTCCATGCCTCTCAAATTATCCAAGACTAAAGAGAAGTGGATGTACTACAGGGGAATCACTAGATACTAGGAAATTTCCTCACATTAAATCACAGAAAAAAGTTAAAAATGGGGGGAGGGGGTTGACACTCGGGAAGCTTTCCTCACTTTATATCACTGAAAAAAAGTTAAAAGATCTACAGATTTTTCAGCAAGACGTTGCATATGAAGAAAATGCAGTATGAAACTGTAATGTCTGGCATTACTGACTTGAGTGTACTGGTTTGTGACTTATGAGGGCAGTGTTAAGACTTCATGGTAAAGCCAGGGGAAACACATATTACTCTAATCCACTTAAATAATTACTAGAGCAACAGCTCTTGCCTCCAGATGCATTTTCTGAAGAATAAGAAGAATAAACCCTAATTTCTGGTATTATTCTCTGCCTGTAATAATTAATGATTTATAAGGATCTGTGATAACATTCTGAAAATTCAGGGACAGATAAGAGGTGTGTATGTGTGAAATGCCCCAGTAGCTACATGGTGGTGGGTAGAGAATAAGGCTTGAACCCTGTACCTTGGGCCCAAATAGCAAGAGCCTGAATTCCCTGCCCACCACCATTTGTAAAAAAAAAATGCAGATTTTTGCCTCATATTTGTTCTGTTCCTCAAAAAATCTGTGGTTTCTGTATTTTTGTTTCTCAACACAGCCAGTTGTACAGTGGTGCAGTGGTACCATTGTTGCCTAACAGCTACCAATTGTCTGTTTTGATTCTTGGCTGGGGTGCCTTCTATGTGGAGTTTGCATTTCCTCCCTGTGTTTGTGTGGGTTTGCTCTGGTGTCCTCTCATCTTACAAAGACATGTCTGGAGTGTTTCTTTCTCTGCCAAAAATTGGCTTTTGTTTCAAATCAGACTTTCCTGGTTAACAAATGTTTAATAAATAAAAATGGCAAGCAGTGGAATTTCAGACTTCATATTCTTCAGAAAGTACATGGTAACACAAAACCTATTATTATAGCAAGTTTCTAAGTTTATAAGATGGATATGTGAAATGTGTCCCTATTTTTGGGACTGTATTCTCCCATTATTGTCTTCGTCCAGGTTTTTTGTGCCAAGGTTGAGAGCTATGGTGATAACTGAACTCATTGAATATGTTTGGGGGCTGTATTCCCGCATTACTGGCTTTGTCTGTGTTTTTGTTAAGAGGTTGAGAGCTATGGTGAGAACTGAATTCACTGAATATATTTGGGGACTGTATTCCCCCATTACTGGCTTTGTTCAGGTGTTTTGAGCTAAGATGATGACAGCTATGGTGAGAACTGAATTCACTGAATGCAGCCATTTAAGTTTCAGTCTTCTTCTTTTATAAAATAGATGATTGATTTGACATAGCGGTATGTTGCTCTGACTGTTTTGCACAGGGTCCTGGGTTCAATGCTTGGCAGTGAATTGCATGGTGGTAACACAGCATTTTATTCTAGCAACTTTCCAACATTATACAAGCAATGTTTAAAATGTGTCCCTGTTTTTCTTTTGCCCCCCCCCCCCTAAATTTTGGCCTTCTCCAGATTTCTTGTGCTGCAAAGTTCAGCGATACAGCTGAGTGTTAAGTAGATTTTACAAGAAGCTGAGAGCTGCAGGGGGGAAAAAAAGTTTAGTGATGCTTATGCTGCATCTGCTTGCATTGTTAATAGCACAACAGGTAGTGTACTTGGGTTTGATGCAGAAGGCTGTGGGTTCTACTCCCACAGTAGGTAGATGCATTGCTGATACTGTACTGTATTGTAAAGGGGGTGGATGCTGGAGTCCTTTTTGGTGAAGATACCTAGTAACTCTGAACCTGTTATCAGTTTGCCATCCATTCCCTATTGCAATATTACTAGCTTATCATTTTTAATGAAACATAGGCAATTTATTCCTCAAGGGCAACATACACTTTATTTGTAGATGAAACAATGACATACAAAGTTGTTTGCTAGCAGCAACCTCTTCATTAGTTACATATTTCTTTAATGTGGAATTATTTAAATGACTTTTACTTCTTCAGAGATTGTGCATATTTACTGATACTGGTGGACTGTAGAAGTTTGAGTAGACTTTTATGATAGAAATGTTCTGAATTGGGCAGTTTTGTCATTATTGTTGCATGCATGTTTTTCATTGTTTACTGAAAAAATGTTCTGAATTGGGCAGTTTTGTCATTATTGGTGCATGCATTTTGTTTCATTGTTTACTGGAAAAATGTTCAAAACAAATTTAAAACGCCCTCTACAACTGTACTATATTGTACAAGGAATATAATTTAATAAAATCAGAAAGGTGTATCAAAGACCATGTGTATGTTTCATGTGCAAGGGACCTATGATTTGAAAACAGCCCAAAGTTAATCTTTATCTGTCACTGGCAAAATGCATTTTTTTTGAATGTGGGTTTCAATGCTGTTTCAATGAATGTGAGTTTCAAGGGCAGAGAAGTTTTAATGCTAAGTCTGTTTTCATTGTGAGACTGCATTGCTTTGTTTAGCAGATGTTTTAGTGTTTGCGCTGTAAAATGCAAAATAAAACATTCAAATGAAGTTCAAATAATCGTAGAAGTAAAGCAGTATGCACATTAGTGTTTATGGTAAATGGGGTGAAATAGCCAAGTAATGGTTCATTGGAATAGCTGAAGGGGGGAGGCTCCATTCGACCCTGATTTTGTGAGGGGGAAGGGTGGCAAACTCAAAGACAGCCCCGGCTGAACTATACCTCTCAACTGTCCAGATTTTCACAGAATTAATAGGATTTTGCTTCTTATTTTAGGTTTGTTTCTCATTAAATGTGTGGTTTTCTGGCAAATAATTTAGGAATTAAGTCATTAAATAATGACAGACACTGAGTTTCAGTCTTTATAACCTTCAGAAAAATGCATGCTAAATCAAGACCTGTTATTCTATCAACTGTCTCAGTTTATACAACAATTTTTTGTACTGTTTATATTTGGCCTTGTCCATATTTCCTGCATTAACAGGTTGAGAGGTATGTGCTAATAAATTGCTTTAAAGAATTAGGCATATCCAAACCTCTGAACTGTCCCCGATTTTGGCTCAAAATGTTGCTCTTCCCCTAATAATTCTGCCGCAAAATGGCAATTTTGGAAGAAAACGTGGAGGGTTTACAATTAGGAAATAACTGTAATAATCAGAGTTATAGATTACTTTTATTTCAGAACTGCATGCAGATTCTTTTATTTTGTCAGCTGCTCATGTTAGCAGTACTAATATTAAAAAAGTGTCCCTTCTTTGACAGGTTCCCAGCTGTATTGTATGGCTATTTTATATTTTTGCATCACATATTTGATCCATTTTTCATAAAATTGTGGGTTTTTTTTTTGGCAAATTAGTAGCAAATCATTAAAGACTGAAGTTAGAAAATAATGATAGACATTTGTGTTTCAGATTTCATACCCTTCAGAAATTCATACTAATGCAAGACTTACTTCTCTATTACCTTTCTAAGTTTATAAGAGCAATATTTAAAATTGTCCTTATTTTTGGGCCTTGTCCCACTTCCTTGTATGGCTTTGTCCAGATTTCTTGCTCTGAGGTTGAGAGGTATGACAAATGTGTCAGGGCCATCACAGTCAGCCAGATACATTTCAAATTGTGACATACTTGTTGCACCCCACTGCCTCATGTAGTGTGACTCTGGATGTGTCCAAGCAAGGCAAGGAGCAGTTATGCAGTGTAAATGTGCAGAGTATCCCCCATCCAAGGTAGACACAAGTACTACTTTTATTCTGTCCTTAATTTTGTAGAATGTTCTGGTTTGTCATATTTTTATACTGTTGATTTATGCTTATTATTATTCAGAAAGTGCCTGTTGCTCTGTGTTTAAGTAGCAATGCTTTAATGACCATTAGGTAAGCTTGTCTGAGATTGTAAGATGCAAGTAAGGTTTAATAAGCATAATGTTAAAGAATTGCCAACAGTGAAAGCCTTTCTGTTGCCATGGCGAGAATACTTGCATAACTAGGTAATGTATAAGCCTTGGGTATTGAACTGCATATGACAGTATTTGTAATAAAGGGCAGGATTACATTATTATTTTAAGAAGCTCATTACATTTGTTGGAGACTTGCAGTCATCTTTGCAGGCTTTACCTGTAAACCAAACAGAATGCCAATCTATTGTGTGTGGTCCATTACATGTACAGTAATTCTTTAAGCAATGTATCTTGTGCTTTTTTCTTGTTTGCTTTTCATTTTTTACTTTGATCATGTTTTCCCCATGAAACAAGTAGATAGTTGTTGTCAGGCAGCAGGTCTTTTTTGGATAAGAAACATTTTTACAAGTGGGGTATCACAGAGATTGCTACTTTCAGCATGTTACTTGGTACTTTAATAAAGCTGAATATAAATTATAATTAGAACTGCAGTGCAAGGAGAAGTGGTTTGAGTTGAGTGCTGCTTGTTTTTCTTGTACTTGATTTTGACTGGCATTCCAGTAATGTATTTAAAAGTAATTTATTTTTTCATGCCTCACAGCCTTTTTGTTTCCATCTAGATATTAAGTAAGCTGTCATGCAGCTAATGCATTGAAATATTCTTATACACTTCACATTGTCTTGATTGGACTCTCATAATGATGGTTTGGCACCTAGGGCAGCATATTTAAAGTTCTAGGTTTTGTGGTTTTGAGCATAGCTCCTCCCCTTTCTAGTTGACCACACCTCTTCCCATTTGCCCCACCCATTCAGCTGCCTCCTGCAGCCCCCCTTAGATTTGAACTCACCATCTGCCACTGGATAAAGGGGCGACCAGTCTATTTGCTGCAATTCAATCTTAAGGTGATCATCTTTGGACACAGGCAGAGTTCTAGTTTGGATAATCCTGCTAAGGGGTTTTGTAGCTTTGATAAAGATAGTACAGGAAATGGGGCAGAAGTCAAAGACTTTGTTAATACCTTTATACTGTATATTCAGTTTTGGAAATTAGTAATAGGCTGAGTAGCGAGTGATTTTTAGAAGTTAAGTTCATTCTTGTTGTGTCTGTTATTAGGTAAGTTAGGTTATTCTTTGTGAGGGAGCACAGGACTCATGGCCACTTATTACTAAGAAGGTCAGTATTAAAATCTCCTTGCATAATGAACTCTGTTTTACAGGTACAGTGGATTATACTTACTAGGGGATCTTCCATAAAGTGTAGGTTGGAAGGAGTATGTAAGCAATAACAATGTAAAGGTTTTTAAAACTACTTATTTGCAGTAGTACAAATATCTATTTTGGAGGGTCTCCCAAAGGATTACGGTTGTCATCTGTCAATAGTGGCTTCAGTCTTTGGTCTATTTTAACAATGAGAAGAACTCCCCCCTGTTTTATTCTGTGATCTATTTTAGTCAGTAGGTCACAGTTAGCTTAAATGGACCTGGAACAACAATATTTGGATTTAGACCATATTTCAAAGATTCCCAATAGATGTAATGTTTAGTTTCAGCCATGCTTCAAGTAAATACCATTTATTGCTTATGCTTTGGCCATTGATGCAAAAAAGAGAGATTCTATAAGCTAATAAATGGTGTAGATTGTTTTGTGAAAAACAAATGTCTAAGGATGAAAGAGGTATTGGCATTTGGAAAAATAGGACTCAGTTTAGGGTTAATATCTCTGGAAGTTATGAGTTTAATACTGATGAGAAATAGCAAAATTGTCAGAAAAGGGAAGGTGTGTAGTGTTATTTTTTGCTTTTGGTTTTTGACGGTTTTAAGTATATTTCAAGGTGACTGCATGTGATGCATTGGTCATTAATTTGTTAATTAGTGCATATGCTTTGAGAATTACTTCTGAGGTTGTTCAGGACTATGGAGTATGTTATTATCAGATGCAATCTGTTTACCTCCAGTTTTATGGAACCAACCCAGTTTGTTTTCTTGAAGGACAGGTCATGCCTACTCAACCTGGCGGACTTCTTTGAAATGGTCACTAGATCAATGGACAAGGGCAAAATGGTTCACACTGCCTACTTTGACCTGGCCAAGGCTTTTGACACAATACCCTACTTTGGTATTGTTGACAAACTCAAGAGGTTTGGTATAAACCTTTATGTCACATGGTGGATATCCCATTGACTTACTGACAGGACCCAGAAAGTTAGAACTGGTGATTCCACCTGTACAAAGTGGCCAGTTACCAGTGGAGTCCCTCTGGGATCAGTCTTGGGACTGCTAATTTTTGGCATCAACTTCTGTGAAATCAAGTCCAGTGTCAAAGACCTCTGGCTGACAAAATGTGCAGATGACTGCTGATAAGGGGTAGTCATAGAATACCCCACTGACACTAATGTTCTCCAAGAAGGGCTGACACAGACAAATAACTGGTGTCAGAACATTGAACAAAAACTAAATGCCAAGAAATGAATAGTAGTATTCTCCAGGAAGTCAGCCACCCTTAGCAACTATCATAGGTTCATAGGTGTTTACTAGGCTAACAACCACAAGGGCCTTTTTAAGCCTAGCCATGCATCCCAAATCACTGACACGTTCTGATACCCTTAATAGTGTAAACATGGGCCTGGGAGATGAACCATTTACTGGTTACCTGTGTCCATTAGAGACATAGGTGCCAAACCAGGGATGAATTTCCGGTTTCCCATCCAATTGTCCAAGTTGTACTTGAATTGGGTTAGGGAGGAACTCTGCTTCACATGGATGGGGAGCCTGTTCTATAGACATTGTAGTCTCTGAGATACATACCTATCTCTCCAGCAGGTCCTATTTATATCACAAGAAAGGTTTAAGTCTTTAGAATGGGTAGTTTGGTGCTGTTTGTTTTGTGGATATGCAGGAGGTCCATCAGAGTGGAGTCTGATAATGTCCCGTATGCCAGGCATATATCTCCCCTCAAAAGCCTGTAGGAGACAGAATACAGGGATGGGGCCTTGAGGTGGTCTTTGAAAACACAGCACATATTGACACCACACACCTGAGAGACAACCCAGTACTTAGGGACTTGGGGACAAATACAGACAATAATCTAGCGTTTGACCATCATGTGTCTGTGGTACTGAGGAAATCATTCTATGTTGTGCAACGTATAAACAAAGATATGGAACCTAGGTCCCAGTTGGTCATTGTTCCACTGTATTTGGCATTCATCAGACCTATCATTGAGTACAATATCCCATTTGGTATGTATCTAACCAGGCTCATCCAACAACTGGAATGTCTGCAAAGATTTCTCACTAAAATAATACAGGGTGTAAATAACATGTCCTATGCAGACCACCTTAAAATCATATTCCTGTATTCTGTTTCCTACAGGCTATTGAGGGGAGATATATGCCTAGAATACAATGTATCATCACTCTGCTAGACTTCCTGCATATCCACAAAATAAACAGCACCAGAATTACCCATTCTAAAGACTTAAACCTTGCCTGTGATATAAATAGGACCTGGTGGACAGACAGGTACATATCCCAGGGACTACCCCTTCTCTGGAAGAGGCTCTCCATCCATGGGAAGCAGAGTTCCTCCGTAACCCAATTCAAGTGCAACTTGGACAATTGGATGGGGGATATGAAATTCAGCCCTGGTTTGGCACCTGTGTCTTTAATGGACAAAGGCAGCCTATACATGGGTCATCACCCATATCATCTGCTTACATATGTTTCAACTCCTAAGCCCCTAGTTACACTTAAAAAGGGTACCAGAACTTGTAAGAGGTTTGGGATGCATGGTTAGGCTTAAAAAGGCCTCAGTGGTTGTTTGTCTAATGCACACCTATGAACCTTTGAACCTATTATTATTTTCTGAATAGGCTGCTTTGGTAACCAAGGAGCCTAGTAATTATATACTGGCAGTTAGTGTAAGAACTATAGTAAGGAATACTATGAGTTGGTAGGAGTATGATAATTTAGGATGAGGCTATTTTCTCTTATATGTTGTACCTTTATTGAGATAAGGCTGTAATGGGTAATGCAAAAGTAGAGAATGTGATAGGTCAGTGAAGGAACTCTATGGGTGATGGAAGACTGTCCCCCAGATTTACTATTGCTCTATGCAGGAATAGCTTAGTCCTGCACAGAGGCAGCCATTTAGGAGCAGGATGGCAGCGCACCATGCATAGTAATGAGGTGCACTGCCTGAGCTCCTAATCTTACATGGAGCATGTAAGAGTGCAGGGGGCATGTCTGAGAGTAGAGGCCTCAGAATATACATGCCCCCACAATGAAGAACAGCAGAAAGGGATAAGTAATGAGTGAGACCGCTCATAAGTATCCGCATATCCCCACCAACATTCCCCCTTATGTACAACAGCAAGTAATTACAAATAAAATGAACAAACCCTGTATTTATTTTTATTTTAAAATCCGATTAAAGCTAACCGTAGGTGCACGGGTGTGCCCATCGCTTAGCTACGGTTAATGCAGCTTAGATGGCTGAAGAGGATAACAAGGAATATGTATGCAAATGAAACAGCATAGCAATAGTGTAGTGGGCAGCGCATTCGCCTTGCGAACAGGCATTCCCGGTTTGAGTTCCACTGCAGCACATTCCATTTTCCATGGCAAAGGATGTTATGACTAATATTTATGTTGCATAACCCACTAAATAACATATTTTTTATGAACTGGAGTACTGCAGTAAATGCACATGTGAGGTGTCAGTGTCATAATGAATAAAGCACTAGTAAGCGGGTTTAAGCACCAATAAGAAGTAGTAAGCATATTTAAGTACTAGTAAGCGAGCTTAAGCCTGTTTGCATGGCGGTAAGCAATGCCTACACTGGTTAAGCAATTTTGAAGCTAACTCTCTGTAAGCAGATGTAACTGCAGCTTAGCAGTGCTTATCATCATGCAAACCCACGCAAACCAGTTTACAAATGCTCAAAAGTGCTTTAATCACTTTGTATCCAATGGCACTTGTTCTGCCCATCAACAAAATAAATAGCCATGCAGGTCTCGAACCCAGGACTCTATACACCATAGTCACAGTAGTTAACCACCAAGCCATCACAGAAATACAGAAAAATGAGGTATCAGCAAACAAGTCTTCACCATAGTAAAACCAAACTGAACCTGTGAAAGGAATTCGTATACAGACATATGTGCCTTAACCTACTACATAACATAAATATGTGAACCAGAGTACAGCAGTAAGGCCAGAAGTCAGGTGTAATTGTAATAGAGTGTTGAAGACCCCAATAAAACACAAGGACCCCATACAGTGTACGTACCCATGAATCATGGCTAGCAGGCATACATATAAGGTGTAATGAATAATAACTCAATGCCAAAAAGGAATTATAATGCAAAGTATAATGTAAGCAATGCTAAGCATTGCACAGGCTAGCTTAGGAGGTGTAAGCAATGTGTAGGCTAGCTAACTCAATGTCCCCCATGGTATACCCCATTAAACAATGCCAACCTCAGGTAAGCAGGTTTAACCATAGCTTAGCCTTTTCAAAACTGGCCAGTCACGGAAAAGTGTGGGAAATTGGCTCTTCTTAAACCCAAGTGGCAGGAATACATCTCATAACTAAGGGTAATGCTGCTCAACGCCAGAAGTCTAAATCTCAAGATGCAGGCACTCGATGCACTCCTCAGTATGGAGAACATTGACGTCTGTGCAGTAACTGAAACCTGGTTCAAGGCTCCTGAGAGCACCCCAGTGCTACCAGGCTATACCTCGTATCATGCTTTTCGGCCCCAAAACCCGGGCGAACCACAAGGAGGGGAGTGTCCATATTCATCAAGGACACCCACACCTCCAGGTTAGTAGCAACACATGAAGCATCAGAGACCATACAGGTGCAACTAACCATAGGCAAAACTGCTATACAACTGGTAGCATGTTACAGACCACCCTCCCAATCTCAGGAACCCCACTCAGCCTTCCTGAAGACATTGGAGGATATGAATGTATCACAAAATACCATCATACTGGGAGACTTCAACTACCCAAACATAGATTGGGTACATTATTCTAGCCCTAACACCCTAGCCCAAAGGTTCCTGGAATTCATAAATTCAAATGCATTGGAACAACTAGTCACCTCTCCCACTAGGGGAGATAATATACTAGACCTGATCATCACAAACATGGGGACAAAATGCTCCACACCGGAGGTATACCCCTCACTAGTGAGATCTGACCACAAACTAATCACCCTGGATATACATATCCCACCTCCACCCCCAGCACAAAAGACCACAGTGAAAAAATTCTCAAAAGCAGACTTCACTCTTCTTGAGACTGAGATGGTATCCTTTAAGCCCACTGGGCCAGTGGATACCACATCCCACAATGCCGAATCCTTCACAAATGCTTTCTATGGACATCTCCAAGAATGCATGGATCATGCAATCCCAAATAAATCCAAGTCCCTCTCCACCAAAGGCAAGCATCCTGTCTGGTGGACCTCAGCCATTAACAAATTGTATAACAAAAGAAGGAAGCTACTGCACGACAGAGCAAAATCCCATAAAGGAAAGACATCTCTGATCAACATTAGCAGAAAACTACGTTCTCTCATAAAAACATCCAAGGCCAACTTTGAGAGAAAAATCGCTAAGGACACTAAAGATAACCACAAAGCCTTCTTCAGCTATGTTAGAAACCTGGGTGGAAACCCTCAGATATGCTCAGAGTTAGTTCACAACAACAAAAAATACACTGAACCCACAGATATTGCTAACATTCTGGCTGACAGGTTCAGTGCAAATTTCTCCCCTCCCTCACCCCCAAAAGAAGAAATACGTATCCCAGCTGAATGTAATCTCCCTGTCATCTCAGATGTCCAAGTGAGAACCGCCATCAACAAAGCTAAAAACACAGCATCAATGGGACCTGACGGTATCCCGGGTTGCATGCTACGTGAATTCCAAGAGGAGCTAAACCCGCACATAAAAATGCTATTTAACCTTAGCCTTACTACAAGATATGTACCTGAACACTGGCGTACAGCAACAGTGGTCCCACTCTACAAAGGGGGTACCTCTACCGACCCTGGGAACTACCGCCCCATAAGCTTAACCAGCCTGGTCTGCAAAGCTATGGAAAGAATCATTATGGAACTCATAAACAGAGACATAGGGGACCTACAGACACCTGACCCCACCCAGTTCGGCTTTGTAAAGGGCAGATCCTGCCTTTTGAACCTGGTTGACTTTTTCAAAACAGTCACTAGAGCCATTGATGAGGGCAAAGCAGTCCATACAGCCTACCTGGACTTGGCTAAGGCCTTCGACACAATACCCCACTCAGGCATCATAGATAAGCTCACCAGCTTAAACGTAAACCCTTATGTCACTAGATGGGTTGCAAACTGGCTAAAGGACTTAACCCATAAAGTTAAAATCGCTGGAGCAATGTCAGACTCAAAGCCAGTCACAAGTGGTGTCCCGCAGGGATCTGTCCTGGGACCCCTCTAGTTCGGCATTTATTTCTCAGATGTTAAAGCAAATATGGGAGGGTTGTGGCTGACAAAGTTCGCAGATGACTGCAAACAAGGCGCCATAGTCAATACACCAGCGGACACATACATCCTACAAAAAGGCCTCACAGAAACGGACAACTGGTGCCGGAGACATGGCCTTAAACTAAATGCCAAAAAATGTATAGTCATCCCCTTTGGGAAAAACAAAGAACCCACAAATTATCACATAGACAGCAACCCACTGAGTATGGAAAAAGTAATCAGAGACCTAGGGACCCAAGTCGACAGCGACCTCTCATTTGACACCCACGTTGCCAAAGTGGTTAGAAAAACATTCTACCTTGCACACCTCATCATGAAGGGATTCACATCCAGATCCAAGGATGTCATTGTGCCCCTATACTCCTCCCTCATCAGACCCATGATTGAGTACAATGCCCCATTTGGTATGTACCTCACCCGGCATTTGCAACAGCTGGAGAGACCACAAAAGTACCTCACCAAGAGGATCAAGGGTCTCCAACATATGTCTTATTCTGCCAGACTAAAGAAACTCCAGCTCTATTCAGTAGCATACCGCCTGCTCAGAGGTGATCTCTGCCTGATGTACAAGGCCATGTCCAATCAGGATGTGATGGACATGCTCCACCTCAAAAAATCCAAATCCATCAGGACCACGAGAGCTAAAGACTTAAACCTCGGCACAAGTATGAATAGGACATGCTGGAGGGATAGATTCATAACCCAGAGGCTTCCCATGCTTTGGAACAAGATCCCAGTTCATGTTAGGCAGAGCCGCTCACTGACTCTCTTCAAGAGAAATCTTGATGAGTGGATGGGAGATCGTAAGTTTACCCCAGGGGTCACATCTGTGTCACTGCTAGACAGGGGCACAGTAAACTATTTCTATTATATAAGGGGGCCTTCATTGTGTCACTACTAGACAGAGGCACAGTATTCTAAATCTATTCTGTGCATTTTTGTGCATTTTTGTACCATTTCATGGGTTGGCGAAAGCCACATCACTATGGCTAGGCTTACAAATGCCCCAGGGCAGATAGTCTAGTACTAAACTATGAAACTATGAAACTATAAACTATGAAACTATGAAACTGGTTGTAGCTTTCCCTTGCAGGCACAATGGCAGTAAGGGGAGAAGGTGTGCGCTTTCGCATGCAGTGCTGGTGCATCCAGGAGTCCAAAGTCATGGCAGGACTTCTTGTCAAAGATCATGATCAGAGACTGCTGCAGGGCCAGTACCAGGGCTCCCAATATAAGGTGGAGGCCTGGGACCGTATCGCCCATGACCTGACCAGTGCCACTGGCATACCCGGAACTGATGTGCAGGTCAGGCATCACTATGTCGACCTGAAGTGGCGTAAGGGGGACCTCTTGGAGCAGTGGATCCAAGAGGCTAGAGTGGCAGAGGATGTTCTAGTTGCATGTAAGTATCACCCCATTATGTGTGTAATAATTGCCAGCTCAGGTATATCATGGATAGGTATGGCTAAATATTCCTCTTATGTACCCCACAGCTGCGATAGAGCGAGCCGCGAACCAGGAGGCCCACGTCAGTCACCTGGCGAGGTTGCGACGTGAGGTAGGTCAGTAATACTCAAGCATTTACTGTCATAGGAAATAAAACTACAAGTAGTAGTAAACTAATTGCCTGTATAAAACCTGTATTGTTCAAGGCAAGTACTGCATACACTAGATAATATGGCAAGAAGAGTCTCATATCGTTTGTATGTCAATAAAAGTGTAATAGCCTGACAATAACAGTCTAACTGCTGGACTACATGTGTATACTCTGGTATCATATGGTAATGTAGATTTGCAATCATGTAATAGTACTGTTGTATTAAGCATTGTTACCCACACCGTGCACCATAAATTGAATGTGTAGGAATGCCTATATATGACTGGTGTAATCCTCAGAGGGCATGTAGTACAACTGAGAGACACATAGATAGTAAACAGGGAAAATGCAGACAACAAAACCTGAATAGCACATGCAACTGAGATATGAACTGTTACTTTTTTAGCACACACAGCCATGGTTCGAATCCTGCCATTAGTAGTAGTCTGCATACAGAATCATACCCCACAACTGTACAGATATGCCCAGAATGTCCAGTAAAGTGGCCCATATCTGTTGCCTATCAACCTGTCCCCCTGGGAAATCAGTGGGATAACCCCAGACGTATAGGCAGCAAACAGGAAATACAACTACTTGGCACACATCTATGAGAACAAAGCTGGCACAATAGCAACTCCCCAATACCTTATGAGACTAAGAAGCCATGTATGTCCCATTTACATCCCAACTTGTCAAGCTGTGGTCATTGTGTGTACAGCAACAGAGTGAGGTGTATGTGCATAATAGTAATGTGGAATCTGGTACTGTGTGTGTGAACATTCAGGTAGTGCTAATAAACATTTCTCCCACAGGTCTGTCAGATACCAACACTGTTCCCAGAAATACAAGAATGATACCCAGTATTGGTACTGTTTACATTGGTATTGTATGGCAGTGTGACTTATGCAGTTGCACTGAATAATGAGGTATCACACATCACTGTCGCCCACACTGTCCTACAACATATAACTTTCTAGGAAATCTGTATAAGAGTGTTGTAATACAAGGTCAGAATGCAAAAGCACAGGTGATTAATAAGGCAGAAAGTAGACAGGAGATATACAGCAATATCTATATAGCAGACACAACTGTGATGGACAGTGTTTAAGTTGTAGCAGACACAGCCATGGTATGAATCCTGGGAGTGGATGTAGGCTGCATACAGAATCATACCCCACAACTGTACAGATTGGCCAAAATGTCCAGTATATGGGCCCATATTTTCTGCCTGTCCCCCTGTCCCCCTGGTAAGTCTGTGGGATGATCCCAGATGTTTAGCCAGAAAACAGGGAATACAAGTGATTATCAAACACCTATGAGAACAAAGCTGTGACTGTAACAACCCCCAAAACTGTTAGGAGAGTAATATTTCATGTATCTCCTATCTACACTCCCATGTTGTCAAGCTGTGACCAGAGTATGTTCAGTAACAGAGTGAGATGTATGTGCATAATATTAATATGTAATCTGGAAGTTTGTGTGGCAACAGTCAGGTAGTGCTAAAAAAAATTGCTCCCACAGGTACATCGTATCTGAACACTGTGCTGAGAAATACAGACCATTATAACCTGTACTGGCACTGTTCACTCTGGTATTGTAGGGAATTGTGAGTGTTGCAATTTCTCTGAGTAATAAAGTATCACTGATCACTGTCACCCACACTGTGCTACATAATATAACTGTGTAGGAAAGCATGTATATATGTGTGTCAGGTCACTAAAGGTGGAAGAGAGCAATATTCTACATATGTACCGGCACACCAGCATGTGGTCATCACATGGTCAGAGTCTGTGCAGAAAGAGTTGGATAGCTATGTGCACAACATCAACCCGGAATCTGGGGGTATGTGTAGAAACAGTTAGTTAGTGTTAACAAACATTCCCTCCACAGGTATACCAGGTAAGAGGTGTATACTGCAGGTAAAACCGGTTCATGTGTAACGATGAGAACAGCCATATCACTGTCCAAACTAAGGCTATAGGGTAGTGTAGTAAGACTTGTAAGGTACAGATAACAGCACTGACTAGGAAAGTAATGTGAACTACAGGAATATACTAGTTGTTAATTGACATCTTTCTCCCCCCCACCATATCTCTAATAATCAACATGCCCACCCCAACTGGTATGCAACGACACCTATGTTCTGATAATGTCCAATTGTTTGATAAATATTCTAATGGTTCCCATGCATGTGCTATATTGAATTATTCAAACATTGGTGGCATGGTGCCATCAATGTACCTGCATGCTGTTCTTATTACCACTGTGGTCCCACATATGCATGTGTTCTGTTTGCTATGCAACTGTTCCGTATCTGGTGCCTGGGTTAATGAGAATATCTATGCATGCTGTTATACCTAACCCTGGAATGTGTTGACTATTACTAACCCACATATGATGATGACATCTAAACACTATAGCACGCTTGGGAAGGCCAGTCCCAGCGGAACCACCTGTTCCACCTCAGCTGGCCATGGCACTGGGCACCAGCATGTCTGGGGCCCAACCTGGGACCTCCCTGTCCATTGGTCCTGCACCACCTTAAGGTGGAACCACCTCAGGGGATGGGGATCGTGCCCCCCACTGGGACCAGGCATGGACAGGTACCTGTCACCCGTCACCAGGTCGGGGTCATGGTGCATAGAAAGATCAACCAGCAGATTGGTGATCTGCTATGCCAGCTCGAGGGCTGCATGTCACAACTAGTGGGTCAGCCTGGCGCTGCAACTCAGCCCCCAGCACAGCAACCTTTGGGGCTGTGAAGGTGCAGTGGTGACTGCCCATGGTCCCCAGTCCCACTGTTTCCACTAGGGAGCTCATGAGCTTCTTATTTCCCAACACCCCTCCCCATCAAGGTGTTTACCCCCCACATGTGTCAAATGCCACCCCTGTATGTGTCTTGTTTGTCTTGTCTTCTAATCTACCCAACCTACCTCCCCAAGTATACCTACTATCCCTCCCCAATGTCCCACTCTCACCTGAAAAAAAATGGCAACCTGTTCACACAAAAAAAAATCTTGCCCCATACATAGCTGTCCATTTTGCACACATGTCCACTGGACACATGTAATGCGGTCTAATTGGCATCACAACTTATTATTATTGTCCTCACCCCCTCCCAGGGGTGTGAGTGTCCAAATCTACCTCCAAATTTAGTGTATATGCACAGCTGTTGCTGTAGAAGAAATGGGCAGCTATGGACCTTTGCTACGCCCTTCCTGCACATCCCTGGCTAGTTTCCCTACTTTCTTTCCCTCTTTTTGCCCCTTTTTTCACCACTTTCCTATCAACCCCTTTTTCTTTTCTTTTAAAGAAATTAGCACGGGGGTAAATGGGAGGAAACACTTTTAAGCAACAGCAAGCGGGTTTAAGCCTGTTTGCACGGAGTTAAGCAATGCCTACACTGGTTAAGCAACTTAGAAGATAATCAGTGTAAGAAACTATAACCAGAAGTTAGCAGTGCTTACCTCTGCGCAAACCCATGCAAACCCGCTTACAACTGCTCAAAAGTGCCTTAATTACTCTGTATTCAACAGCCCTTGTTCTGCCCAGCAACAAAATAAACAGCCTCTGGAAGGCTCAAACCCAGGACCCTGCACACCACAGACAAAGTGATTTATCACTAAGCCATGTCAGAGATACATAACCCTGATGTATTCACAAACATATCATCCAGCCCAGTCAGTCAACAGTGCAGAGAATGTATTCCAACATTTAGATGTATGTGTGTGTGTGTGTGTGTGTGTGTGTGTGTGTGTGTGTGTGTGTGTGTGTAAATATATCAATATCTAAACAGATACACAATATATATATATATATATATATATATATATATATATATATATATATGGGATCCGGGCACATGCTCGCACAGCATATGTCCGAATCACAAAATATCGAACACACATTCACGAAAGCACTTAACATCGACAATAGTTTCGTGTATGTGTGCCTGTTTCGTAGATCAGACTACAGTGCGGGTAAGGGAAAATTCCCTTTTCCCCAGTGCGATCTCAGAGTGAGAATAAAAAAGTAGGCGGGGTGGGGGGTGCAGGGGGGCGAAGCCCCCCTGCAGAAATGCAGATTTTTTTTTGAACTACACATACACGGAAACGCTTTTCGATATTAAGCGCTTTCGTGTATGTGTATTCGATGTTTTGTGATTCGGATATATGCTAGTCAAGCATGTGTCCTAGACCCATATATATATATATATATATATATATATATATATATATATATATATATAGATATATATATATATATAGATATACATATATATAAATATATATGAACATATATACATGCAAATGCCTACAGATATATATATATATATATATATATATATATATATATATATATATATATATATATATATATATATATATATATATATATATATATATATATATATATATATATATATATATATAGGTATATATGGACATACATCTGTAGATAACAATGGGAAAATAACTAAAACATATATGTCCACATGCACCGTTAATGAGGTTGAGAGGCCCCAAACAATATACGTCTTGTACGACTAGGTATAACCCCCCCCCCCCCCAGCTAAACACATCCGCCCTGCAATACACTACCAAGTGTTGCAGATCCCATAACTAGGACCTGACACAACATGGGCATAAAATGTTAACAGTACTGCATCCCACCTGTATGATTTCAGGCTGGTATTGGTAACATATCATGCAGTACAGTCTGGCTCCCATCGTTAATGTACAATATGGAAGCTATCAACATCCCCAAGATACATATACACAGACACATATCTGCAGATACAGATACACACACACACACACACACACATATATATATATATATATATATATATATATATATATATATATATATATATATATATATACATATATATAGATATATATAGATATATATAGATATACATACATATGGATATATATATATCTGACTACACATACACATGCAGAGATATGTACAGTAAGATACATATGTAGAAGGTACACACAATATGGAACAGCCACTATGCCTACAGTTAACACCTTAACAACTGGACACTGTATGAGCCACCCATACAAATGACAATTGTTGCGTGCAGCATATACCCACAGAGAGGTTGTAGGATATAACACCACACACAGGTTTGCATAAATAGAATACCTTTATTTGTGTACTATTACAGTTTTATATGCCATGTCATATAACCGTTCAGACACTGACATCCATATAAACAGAGTAATGCAACTGTGAAACAGTTATACTAATACAGTAGTCTGGAAAGGTTCACAAATGTTGATGTCCAGGTCAAGCCCTTCAAACAGTACAATAGTAAAGACAGACTGGGCCACAGGATACCAAACAATCAACAGTAAGTAATGCAGGTGTATGGTTCAGCAGCCTCTATCTACAATCTGTACACAATCACTAGGTGGTAAAGACTTCAGTTGACATAATGGGATGTAACTGTTACATAACAAGGCATAACTGACGCCATCACAAACACACTGACAAACAGAACAGTCTGTATGGCAGGAGGCAGTAGGCCTGCATTAACCCAATTTATGTAATTAATTTAAATAAAGGTGAATTGTTTGGTAATGTACTTCCAGATACCTTAAGGCAGCACACCCCTGATACCCCCATATGTTGTAACAGACTAGGTTATTTATGGTGCATCCCCCCCAGACTCAATAATACAGGGCCATATACCACTGTTACATACACTGGCCTCTGGAGTGCATATGGGCACAATACTAAATTCACCCTGGGGATCACTTCTGTGCTTCTGCTTGACAGGGGCACAGGAAACTAATTTTCTTGGGTGGTGAAAACCAGGGTACCTTTTTGGCTAGGCTTGTATAGGCCCTTGGCCCAATAGCCTAGTACCTACCTATGAACATATGCATTGTGTAGGTGAAGCCCACACATATATGGTCCCAGCCCCACCGTATGTGTGGGGGATACAACAGCAGTGGACTGATGGCAGGAATGGCAGCATGATATACTCATAGCCCACTACATACCTCTGACAGCATGTCATATGTGCAAAGCTTGGTATGTAGGTGGAGGACAGAGGCTGGAACATAGGCCCATATGTGGAAAACTGTTGCCATACACCAAGCAAGTTGCTGGTGTTACAGGATAGTCTGTAACATACCCTTAGTCAGGGATTTGGGGTTAGAAACATAAATGGATGTAGCCATGTACTGATAGCACTCAACACACACAGTGCCAGTGAAATATCTGACACAGGACCTCTATGGTGGACAGGCAAAACATGATAGGCACACCTCTGGCCATAAAGAGGATAGGCCCACAGTTGAGAGCTATGCAGACAGACTGCATTCCAAGGTAAACTTGTATGTACACACAAACCCTGTAACACCAGTACTATACAAAGCATAATACAACTCTACTCACACTCTGTCTGTAGTTCTGGAACCTCCTACAAATATGTAGCTGGCCTGAGGGTACAGGTTCTCCTGTAATAGGTATTACTACCTTCTGTCTGTAACACTGATGCCCACACACAGGAAGGTCGTCCATCACACAGGAAAGGCAAAGAGACCACACCCACATGATGTAGGAATTTATAGTAGGTGGTTGCCATGACAGCGGTAATTGGAAGTACTACACAGCAAGCTGTATGCAGTTAGCAAGTGGAGGACACTGATTGGTGCAGAGGCCATCACCTGATCATGTGCATCACCTACTAAAGCCATGCTGCAATCTATTCAAAGCAGCTCATTCCATTTCCTGGAGAGAGAGAGAGAGAGAAAGAGAAAGAGAAAGACAAGGAGAAAGAGAAAGAAAGAAAAAAAACTTCAAAAAAACAAAGCCTAAGGCAAAGGCCTTTATTCAGCATTCATTTATCAAGGCATCATTCCCACAACAGGTATGTGAAGTATATATACATGTAATAGAATGTAGTACTGGTCCATAATAATGGGATAGATGATATGGAATGATTTATATGTGCCATCAGGTGTTGTTGTGATGATGTTCAACTGAACAACTGCTATGGACAATACTGAGTAGTAGGCCATAGGCGTCAACTGTGCAGGTCAGCACTGACTGACAAGAAGTAAGCCATCATAATGTGTGTTGTGTAATGGGAAGTATGTATATTATGTGGCCAATAGCTGTTGGTGGAAGTAATGCCATTATGATAGACACGTGGGACTCATGGCCCACCACTGGCAGGATACTCTGGTTAATCTGTAATGTAGCATGCCAGAATGCCATAGGTGTGTAATAGGGTTACCTGCAATTGGGTCCTACATATACCCCCCAATCACCTGTCTTTGTTATAGCAAAGCAGAACAGTGCAGCTGTGCAGGAAGGAGTTGTGAGATTATGAAGCTGATATCTGAATGTACCCCACATATAGGTATGCATATGTGTACATATGTCACATATATAATATATAAAGATATATATGTATAGCAGCATGTATGTCCACAAATATACAGATACCCATGTGTAGACATAAATGGGCACATATATACATCACATATATCTACACATATATAGATATATATGCATATGCACATGTCTACATATATACAAACACACGCACAAACATATATGTATGTAAAGACATGTCCCCTATATAACTACCACAGTGATGCATGCTATGTGTGAGGCACCAGTACACATAGCAATACACACAGATATCCACAGCTGGCAGTGTGTGTGCAACATGGATGGGTATGTCACATGTTAGTCCCTTGTTGGGAACCACATTGCCCCCGTCTGTGAAGTATGCAATGGGAATATGGGGAAGTATGGCAAGTACACTTATGGAGGTGGTCAGGGTTGGTAGATATAGAGGACAGTCTACAGGGGTGGTATGTGACACATGTGATGGGTAAACACCCTGGATGGTGTGTGTGGTCTGTGATGTGGATGCCCCATGGGCCCCAAAATGGGCACAATGGGAACAAGCCTCCCATCCACTGCTATTCACAACAGCAGTCCACATCCTGAATGTGCCTGGTCTGGAGGCTGAGCAGGAGGAGCATGTTGGCTCTGTGAATGTGTACTGGGTGGCTCAGACTGATGTAGCACATCCCACATGTGTTTGTAGAACCCGGTATGGAAACAGACCCTAAACCTGACCTTAGGGGACAGGAACATGTCTGTGTGTGCCCCAAGGTGGGGGAAAATATCCCCTGGGTTGGTTCCACCTGATGGTATTGCTGGACCAGTACATGAGGAGGCCCCCGGTTGGGACACACATGTGATGTGGCCAGGTATCATGGGCAGATGGGTTTGGAGAGGTGGTTCTGCTGGTGAATAGAACATATACATATTATTGTGTCACTGTTACAGAACATATGTTGGTAGTAATAGTCTACACAATCTCGGTACATGTCCAACAGCATGCATACATATCCCCAATAACACAAAATGTCAGATGTGCAGCAATCCCAAAGTAGTCATACCAGTGGCAAATATGGAACCATAGTGGCCCTGACAATGGCATGCAGGTGAATAGTCTGTAACAGGCCAGCAATGATAGTGCCCACACAGAGGACATGGCTGCAATCACATAGCAGAAAGTGTGGTACAATATAATATCTGTCCCACTGGTAGGTAAGCTGTAGCCATACCTAATGAGCTGTGTGTACAGTTTGTTGAAGGTGATATGGTGGAGGGGTGACAGAAATGTGTATTATGAATTGTGGTAACCTTGCTGTATGAGTTTCTCAGACTTGTTTCCATCTTTATGTCTTTCAGATACACATGCACGGTTGCCCACCTATTCACAAGCAGTGAATGATGTGGTGATATTACACTTGATCCAGCACTACCCAGTGCTGTTTGGCAGGGCTGCACATGAGCAGCAGGAGCAGACCACACTGTGGAACGACCTAGTCCACAGGGTCAATGATGTTGGACTGCACAACCGCAGTTATGAGCAGGTCCAGCATCATTGTACTGACCTGCTTCGCAATGTCCATCGGCGTGCTGCTGTAGTCTGGAGGGATCACCTCACCACAGGGGGGGCCATGCCATCCATTCCCCCCTGACATGTGTGGAGGAGCTCCTGGCCAGCTTCATGGCACCTGCCCGTCCGGCCAGCCGTCAACCGCTGGACACCTTTATGGGGGTGGGTGCCACCCACACACTGGCTGAGGAGTATGCAGGAAAGGACACAGGGCACATCAGTAGACAACAGTTGTGTATACATCCGCATTGGTACAGGTAGATCATGCATATCTGACATGTCATAGATATATTGTGTTGCTGCATTGTAGTGATAAACAGATATCCAGATGTGGTAGTATCGTGGGAATGTACCGTTGATGTATTGTAATACTGAACCCACCCTGTAGCACTGCCACAGGTGTGGCCACTGACATTGCATCTCTTACCCTCTTATGTAGGTCCCTCCGGGATACCACCAAGGCAGTAACCTGTAGCTGATGAGTATGTTTTATGTAGATGCTTGCCAACACATCGGGCATGTAATGCTGATGGTATATTCCATGCACACATCTAACACACCTACCATGAATGCATGCTGTATATGCACATGTATTGTTGCTGTAAAATGCACGGTCTCTCTGGGGTGACCATGATGGGGTATTGGAAGGGTATGTCAGACCCCTACATGATAACTAACATCCTGTCATTGCAGAATGTGCCCACAGGGAGTAACATACTGGTGGTAGACATGGCCTACAGTAGGGACATGTTCAGAACAACATCCATATACAGTGCAACACCAGTGTATATACCTGTAGGACAATGACAACTGCTGCAGAGATACACTATAGCATAAGGCATTACAGTAGTCCACATTATCAGCTGGGTCTAGGCTGCAACATGTGGTGTTCAGTGTATGGGACACTGCAAAGTGACACATGTGTAGGGCCTACTTGTCATGCCTCTGCATAAAGGCTGAAGGGGGGGGGTTCAGCATGACACACCATTGCACTACAGCAGGGATCCTAAGAATGCTAGGAATGGCTCTATCTGCACATAGTCAGGTTCAGGACCTGTGGCAGCCATAACCCTACCCACACAGCAATAGTGATGGCAGTGTGTGAACACCATGGGATGTGCACATGGGTAGACCTTGCAATCATGCAGAATAGGGGGATGTGTAGGGCAAACTGAACATACACTGGCAAATGCAGATGGCCCATGCTGGTATACCCCTGCCAGGAGTAGTGACTGCTGTACTACACACAACAAGAGGTGTGATAAACCTCCATGATAAGGATGTGCACACATATGCCCACATGGTGTGTATGCATTGCGATCAGCAGCCGTACACCTAACACAATCTGTAGTCACTGCATGTGAAAGTACAGGACATATGTCACATACCGGGCTTGTGTACTGCTAAGATATGCAGTGATGTGGTCCCATGGCAGATCAAGGATGTGCGTGTCAAATCAATAAAGGTGTGTACACCCCCCCCCATAGCCATGGTATGCTCTGATGGTTGTCAGTGTAAGAGTATTGGAATGGTCATACATGGTCTGTTGATGTTAACAGTTGTAAATCAGGCATCAGGCATTCACCAATGACAACTGTCCACATATCATCCCAGGTATGTGTTGCTGAAAAACATAGGGGCTGTGAGAAGTAAAGCTGACATAACTGACACAGAACTACACATTCCACAATGGGATGTACACCTGTGAGTTGTGGTGCACAGTACATGGCAGGGTGCAGAACAGGTGCACAGCAATACTGTGCATATGGGTGCAGTGGTATCCAGGGGAAGGGGCATCACCTAGTGACACAGCACATGCATCACACACATGTATACTGTTGCTAGCATGGATTGACTATAGCTGAACTGCATGCTGTTCTGTACCATATGTTCTGCGTGTTGACAGATGGGTAATAGGAGGACTGTGTGTACTATCATTGTGCAACCTCACCTGTATGTGTGTGTGTGTGTGTGTGTGTGTGTGTGTGTGTGTGTGTGTGTGTGTGTGTGTGTGTGTGTGTGTGTGTGTGTGTGTGTGTGTGTGTGTGTGCATCCTGGTGGTCAGTTATTTTGTCTGCTGGGTCACTCTGGTGAAATGGAGGGAGGTAGATGCATGTAGGATGCGTGTGTGCATGCATGTGTTTGTGTGGGTGGCCATTTATGCACATGTGTGATTGTGGGGTGTTCATACGGCTGTACCTCTCTTTGAGACCATGCAGTGCTTGGACATGGACTGCCACATTACACACCAGGAATACCTGTCATGCGTGTAATCACAGGACAGCAAATAGTATAATATGGTCTGTAGCATGGACCAGGCATCCAGAGGGAAGGTAGACACCAGGTACACCCTTAATATCGCAGTCAGCAGAGAGGTCACCTACAACCCACGTATGCAGCACTACAGATGCATTGGGGAAGTACTAGTCAACAACAGGGAGTGTATCCAAATATTACAGTTGTCACATGATAGGCAGAAGGAGCAGCATATCTGATATGTACTGAGCATTACATACACATGACACACCAGTGCAAGATATTATGGATACAACATAGTAGACCACACATATAGGGGCCATGCACATCATGTTTGGACATACAGAGGGTGCATACTGCATGACAGCAGTGAGGCCATGTAAAACCACTACACACAGGTCAGACAGGTAAAGTAGCAACAGGCCTTGTGTTGTGGCCACTTGTGTGGGCATTTAGAGGACTGAGATGTTAATGAGTGGTATCAATGTGTACATCTTAACAAGTGTGATGCAGGATGGGGTAACAAATGGACATGTAAGTGGGACTGTCTGTAAAGCCATGGACATGTAGGTATTATGGAGGTGTGTGTGTGTGTGTGTGTGTGTGTGTGTGTGTGTGTGTGTGTGTGTGTGTGTGTGTGTGTGTGTGTGTGTGCTCTTAGGCAATGCTGTACAGGTTTTAAAGTGCATTTATTGTTTTCCTCCACAGGTGTCGAGGTGGGTCAGGGTCCCCCCTGCATGGAATCTGATGTTGGCATCCCTATAGACACCAAAGATGATGATAGTACTGTTGAGGCACAGGCGGGTTTGTCAGGGGCCGACACAGCACCAACCTTTGACACCCCCCTTTTAGCCACACCAACCCTGCACGCAGTTTCAGTGCCTACACATACACCATCATCAGTGGCCATAGTGGAGGAACAGCTGGCATTTGGTGGCAGTGCACAGTGAAGTATGGTATCCATGACTACTGTGTCAGGTTGCAGCAGGTATAGTCAGATGTCTGGCAGGGCACCACATAAGCGGATGTTCCAGGGTGCTTGTGGTAGGGACACTTGACATCATGCCCCTGGCAGAGGCGACATAGCTGGTACCAGCAGGCGCATGTTTCAGGCTGTTGTGGTGGCACAGGCATGTATGGAACATTACACCAGACAGGGCATGAGGCTGCAGAGGGCTGATCTTGCATCTGTAGGCAACAACCTCCGTGAACTGTCGGGTGCCATCCATGCTTATACCAAGCTCACGGATAGACCGCATGATGAGATGATGGCCCTCATCGGCCATGGTGTGTCCATACTTCAACATGTGGTGGGGATGCGGCGAAGCCTGCATGGACGTGAGCCAGCAACACCAACAGCTGGCAGTTAATGTGGATGTGCTAGGACACTAAGTGGCTCCCGTAGTGGCAGTAGCAGCCCTGGCAGTGCAGAGGATGTGCTGTCCACACCACAGCAGGCCACGTGCATGTGGTCCTGGCCAGTCACAGGAGGGACCTGGTACCAGCGGATCATTGTCATCAGCAGGTGAGAGTAGCACATTGAGACCTGTACCTGGACATGCCTGTGGAACCTCTGGCAGACACAGTCAACGTGTCCATGCCCAGAGGCAGTGAACTGCACACCCTGCCAGGTATGGTCTGCAGCTGTCCATAAACACCTGTGTAGGGCAGCCACATGGCAGAACTGTGTGCATGCATACCCACACACTATACAAACACACCTAGGGCAACCCCATACCTACACACACCACATCACCTTGCCCAGCTCTCCACAGTACACCCATCACCCACACACATGGTGTCAAATGTATGGCCCACCCTCGGCCTCTGGCAAACCAACATCACACCCTGTGCATATGATGATACCTGTACCACATCCCTCTCATCCATAACATCAATGCAGGGACAGGCTGATATGGTTCTGATGCACACGATGACTGTACAACAGTGTACCACAGTACTGCAGTGTAACATGTTGTAGGGAATAGAGTTTAATGCATACATGGCAGGTATTGTAGCCATCCAGCAATGATGCCTTATCACTGTTAGTAACACTGGTTGGATGTGGTCTCTGTAAAGTTATCCGTTTGTGTTGTAGGTGTACATGTGTCAGCACAAGGATGGTCTGCAGTTCTATTCCACAATGGGGTATGTCACTGTGGTGACACCATGGCTGTGATATATCTGGAGTACAATTGAACACATGTCACAGGGTTGGGAGGGTGGCTTAATGGTTAAGGTGTTTGCCTTACAAACACAAGGTGCAGGGTTTGAGTCTCACAAGTGATAATTGGCTAAGCTTAAAATGACTTGCAAGGGCAGTTAGCTTAGTACTAATCTATGAACTTATGAACCTATGCACTAAACCGGTTATTGCCTGTGCCACATGGACAGGTTGCCTGCTGAGGCATGTATACCCTGCAACCTGATGTAGACCCATACACATACATGCACACTGTTACTTGGCAACACTGGGAGTAGACCCCTACCTAGCTATGAAATGATACTGAAGTGTGTGGCTTACATTGCACACACCACACAGCATTTAGGGTGAGGTGTGTCCCAGGTTACATGTTACAGGCAGAACATTCCCAGACATGTACAGTATGCTAATGGGGGATGTAATGGGTGTATTTGCACAATACATAGTGTGACATACCGTCATATATACATTTACAGACACATAGCCAGATACACATATGAGATACCAGGGCCTATCGTTGCTAACTAACCTGACCGTGTGTCCAATGTGTTACAGGTAGGCTGCACACATCACATGCATAACTGGCTTGGATTGTAGTAACAGTTACCTGTATGGTTGATGGTGACAGTGTTAACCATAATGAGGTACATGGGACATATACCAAGTGTACCTTGGTGTAATGTCAGTGTACACAGCACCCACATCCCCCAGTGGATATTGTCCTTTCTGAAACCCATGATGATGCTCTGCCATATCCACCATCACACATTAGCCGTGACTGTGATACAACCCATAGTATACCACAACAGTGGTACTACAGGGATATGCATCTCATGCACATGCCACACACATAGTAGGGTGATGCACTGTCATGCCTCACCTATGGGCAGCAACAACACTATCTGTACTACTGTGTGGCAATGGGTAGTGTAATAGGAGTATGTGGCCTCGGAGTGCTGTCCCCTACAGATATATGGACATGTACACCTACACACACTTGCCAGAACAAAATGGGTATCCCATGCCTATCACCCCATTTGTAAAACGCTGTTGTGCTGGTACAGCAGGGCTAGTGTAGCTGGTATAGGGGGGCTTAACAGGGAACATGTAATGTCCCATACAGCAGCAGCCACAACTGACTATGGCAATGGGTGTTGCATTGGTTGTGAAGGCCCACATGGAATTCCCAAGTACAGGTGTGCTAACACAAAGACACCGCTATACTCAGTCATGCACACATACACATGTGTCAGTACAGAGGTGCATCTCTGCAGGTGGTCATAGCTGTGTACCTAGCTATTGTCCAAGGGGAGATGGGTTGTGTAGGGGTTGTGTGTACAGTGTTATCCTGCCACTTGCCAGGTGGCAGTGGGCATCTATCAACAGACACTACTGTCGTGACCCTCAGGGTATGAATGACATGCATCAGCCACTCCTCCAGGTGTCTCCTGCACATGGCCACTGAGGTGATCAAGTTGACATGTATGCAACATGCATTACAACACATGGTTATTGTCTGTGATGGTGACCTGTACCCAAGCATGTTCGGTTGACTGTGGTAGTGTAGTGAAGGTACCTGTGGCATGTGGTGCGTACAGGATGACATATCCTATATGTACCATTTCTTACACAGCTGGGCAAATATTTCAGTGTCAGTCAAGCTTAGGTTGCCTGTACATATCCCAGCTGGATACCTGACATCTACACATCTGTACAGGGACTGACAGTCATCAGCTTGACAAGTAGCTATGCAGTAGCATGAGTGTATTGACAGATAGACATCTGACAACAATATGTATGCCATAACTACATGCCAGAAGCCCTCAGTAACATGTGCTGTACAGATGGTAGTCTACAGTTACATTCCACATGACGGATAATTACCCAGTAAGGGGTATATACTGTGACACAGCTCACACACCAGGGATACAACAGGAAGGCCTCAGAGTCCAGCTATGCCTGCAGGTGTGCCTGTTATCATTACTACATTTAGGACTCTGCTCTTGCCTGGGTAAGCACTGTCAACAGTGGTACTGTCATGATACACTACATGCCAGTGTGACAGCATGTACCCTGGGCTACTACCCTTGTATGTAACACATTCACATGGATAACAGTGCTGTACAGGCCTCATATACATCTGTGTCCCACACATAATGCTCGCACCCCTTGCTACCATAATGACAGCACATAGGCACATGTATTGCATATGGAATTACATACACTTATTACAGATGTCATTACCCTGCTATGTTATCAGACTGGGTGGTGTGACCTGGTTACCAGGGCTAAGCCATACGTAGCAAGTCTCAACATTGCTGCAGTATAACAGCTGAGCTGATTTGCGCACTGGTAAATGAAGCCTACACCGTGTAAGCGCCCATTCATTTACCCATAACTTAGCACTGCTTAACTTCCCACAAACCTGTGCACACATGCTTAAAGCTGCTCAAAACAGCCTTAAACACTCTGTATCCGACAGCCCTTGTTCTACCCAGCAACAAAAGGAATAGCCCTTGCAGGTCATGAACCCAGGACCCTGTACATTCAAGTCACAACACTTACCCACTACGCCATGACCACTGTGAAGACAGCTGTTGTTTTACCAATATAGCTGTCAATACACATATTGAGTAGTACTGAACAATTGCCTTTACTTCCTAAATCGTGTAGTCCTCGTTATTAATATGACTGTTGCATCACATATGTTGTTTTATCATAATGTACACATAGCAGATACATACGGTAAGATACATCTGGGAGGGTATACACAACCGTGAGGTTTACACATGACAGGATTATGGTTATATACATATAATAGGTCTATATATGTCTACATGTGAATACACATGTATACTCATACATATTTCTGTATACACATCTGTGTAGTGCAACATATATATGGCCATGCATACATCTCTTCATATGTACATATTTATATATATATATATATATATATATATATATATATATATATATATATATATGTATATACATACACATATATGTATATACAGATATATGGTCTATATATGGCTACATGTAAATACACATGTATACTCATACATATGTCTGCATACACATCTGTATAGTGAAATTATATATGCCCATGTGTACATATCTTCGTATGTACATATGTATATATACACATATGTATATATATATATATATATATATATATATATATATATTTTTATGCATATATATATATATATATATATATATATATGTGTGTGTGTGTGTGTGTGTGTGTATATATATATATATATATATATATATATATATATATATATATATATATATATATATATATATATATATATATATATATATATATATATATATATATATATATATATATATATATATGTATATATATATATATATATATATATATATATATATAGCTATATATGTATGGAGATCCTATGTGTACAGTTATGCCTAGTTATGTTGGTATATATGTAGATATGTGCAACTATATGTGCATACATATCTATTCTGATATAGCTACTACTGTCAATATATATGAAGACACCCATACGTATATGTGTGTATGTATCTCTATCTGTATATGTGTAGACATATATTACTCTGTATATCTATATATCTGAGTGTTTATATGTATATATATGTACATATACATATCCATCTATGTACATCAATATGCATATGTCTATATATCTATATAGATATATGGATAATTAGATATACATGTATTTTCACCATATGTCCTGAACATGAAGTGGAGCCCTACCTCAGCCCCAATAGTCCCAACTTCATAGTGCAAGGGGATGTCAGGTATGTATTGCAGGTATAGTTGTAAACTATTGTTGCTGTAATAGGGATTATCTTCACAGACATGGTGTGTGTGGGAGGTTACATTTGCTTTTAACGTGTGCACCATTTGCTACTGAAAGACATCCTAAGGACATCATAGTACAGAATCACTGCTAGCACAGTAATGCTCCTGTGGGCTACAGCAGAGATATGGCCAATATATGTGGACAGTCTGATACACTCTGGACAGTCCAGAGGTATACACAGAACCCCTTAGTGCAAGACATGTGGACCAAGCCTGACAATGTGGATGTTAACAGCCATGTAGATGGGTATAACACATAACTACTGGTATACATTTGCCCCCATAGGTTATGCATTCACACACCCCTGTCTGTCCTGACACATAACCACTGGTGAAAATACTACTCACTAGTTATTGACATACATCTGTACAGCATCCCACTGTTTTGTCTGACATACATGACTGTTATGATGGCCCAGCAGCAGTACATCTGGCAATTATCTGGACATGACATCTCACTGGGTAAGTATACTAAGCTGCTAGGCATGTAACAAGCACTGTGCAGGCTACAGGCAGACTGGCTCAACACTGGCCTACATTTTCTATGGGGGAATACACATGTACCTGCATATATAGCAAGCTCTACAGGAATGTCACAGCACAGAGTAACAGACACCTGTGTGAAAGTGCATAACCACAACCAATGTGAACACAGCCACAGCCACATATGGTATGCTAGCGTAATATTAGAGTATATGGACTATCTGTTCAACACCATCCTCATATGTGCCACTCACACACTACCCCTACATATACTGGGCCACTATACAGTGTTGTCCGATGCCTGTCTGTGGTATGGGACATGTGTGTGTTTGGCCTTACAAACATGTAAGCTGATAGGGTAACATATAGTGGAGCAGCATGTAACATCAGATAGAACAGGACCAGGAGCAGTGACATCTACCCACAGTCTGTATGCAGGCCAAGGTACATATTAACAATACACACATTATCAACAATCACCATAAGTACACAGACCTCAGTACTGTACAGACAACAACAGAATGTCCAGGTTATGTCATCAAATATAACCCCTACTATATATAACATGTGTAGCAGTCTGATATCTCACTGTCTTGTTATCAGATATAATGTCAGTTAATATGGTGTACAGCACATACGCATCTCTTACTGCATGACATATGTACAAAGGTTGAAAGACCTGTGGCTGGAGGCACAAACACAGGGCCAATATTGACATGTTGCTGTGATAACCTCATACATTTACTGTTGTAACAGGGTTTGTTGCAACATATGTCCTATGAAGGATATGAAGTCAGTAACTCTCACGGCTGTCACCATCTACAGACTGCAATCCTCACACTACCTTCTGCAGTTCACAGATAGGTGCTCTGTGGGTAACACAAGAAACAAAAGGCACTACACACTGCCCAGTCTGCAGATGACCCTACAGGTGGGGGTTTCCTCATAAACATAGCAATGACATGATAGGTATTAAAACATGTAGGACAGCCATATCCACACACACCCTGTTAAACCAACATTACTCCAATCACAGAATAACAGCACTTACAGTCTGTAGTCAAGTCAACCACATCCCCTTCCTGTGTGTTGGCCTGTTTCCACAGTGTATGTTGTTAGAGGTAAACTCCAAATCCATCTGTGATGGTGTTTGCCAAACAACAGATCTAGTTCCTGCTCACAGTGCATGAAAAGGCCAACATGATGTTCCTAGATATCGGAGTGTGTTTCCATGCAATTGGGTATGGAAATGTTACCACAGCTGTTCCACATGCAATCAGCTAGAGGAAGGCTGCAATTCATGCAGAGGCCATCAGCTGATCATGAGCATCACTTACAATACACATGCTGCTGCCTAAGCAAAGCAGGTGTAGGTCTCCACATCCACCAGAGAGGGAGTGAGAGAGGCAGACAGAGGCAAAGTAAAGTCAGGGAGGGGTGGGAGAGTAAAACTTAAGCATGTTTGTGTCGCACACCTACCAACACAGGGTATCAGCCCCCTGATGACTATGTAGTGCTATCACATTTCTATGCAGTTATCGGATGCGCCACATAGGTTACATGCTGGGGAGCCCTCAAAAAATATATGTGATGGTGAGTGGCATCTGCAACGGGGATATGGTAGCTATATGGTAGGTGTAGTACATGTGCCTGTCCTCATGAACAGGTGCCTGTATCAACACAGCTACAACCTCACAGGGATGCACACATATTAACACACTTGGCAGTGCCAGGAATACAACTCATCACAAGTGTGATTGCCACAACACATTACTGTGCAGGTATCACATGCACCAGAGTCATAAAAGGTTATATGGGCAAAGGGTATGTGGAGGTGTCTGACATTGGACAGCATGCTTCAGTATGAGAGTGGGGGTTGTAGTGAGTGTGAATGTGGTCATACAACACACACACACACACACACACACACACACACACACACACACACACACACACACAGCATGCCAGTACTGGCATGCATAGGTACATTTCTTCACGGGTGTGTAGTGGTCGACTGTGCCAGACAGCTATACAAGGCTAGGTGATGGTATACATTGGCATCAGCCCACATGACAATAGTCTGCATTGTGGCTCAGGGGTGTAGTTTCTAGATTTGCCTGCACAGGTGGGTATTGTATTCACCATCCAATCACCTGGGTGACAATTGTGTGTGGCCAATACTGTGCATTGCTTGCCATGTATGTGTTCCTTAGTCCATGACATGGATGGTGTCTGGGATGTGCACATCTCCCACATGCATGTACAGTGACATGTCGAACTGTACCTGGGGTGTCTGGCCCATGTTGTGTACACAGATTATCATCAGATGTGCCAGTCCTGGCCTCATGTGGTGGAAACTGGTAATAGACAGCAGGTTTACCCTGCACCTACATTGATAGCATGATATCGGCAATCCCTGGTGTCAGTGGCATCTGTTCATACAGGGCATGTTTTCAGGCATGGTATGTCCTTTGTGGGTCACATTTGATGGCACTACAGGTGTTGCAGGTGTCCAGTGGGGAACATGGAGAAGATGCACTGTCGGCATGTACATGCCTATTGGACAGATGGACAGAGTGCCATGCCCTCTGTAGCCCACTGCAATCACAACATAGTTACTATCAGTGGGCAATATGCAGGGTACTACCAACATAGCGGCTGTTGCCTTGGAAGTATGTGTGTGTGTGTGTGTATGTGTGTGTGTGTGTGTGTGTGTGTGTGTGTGTGTGTGTGTGTGTGTGTGTGTGACTGTTATGATGGCCCAGCAGCAGTACATCTGGCAATTATCTGGACATGACATCTCACTGGGTAAGTATACTAAGCTGCTAGGCATGTAACAAGCACTGTGCAGGCTACAGGCAGACTGGCTCAACACTGGCCTACATTTTCTATGGGGGAATACACATGTACCTGCATATATAGCAAGCTCTACAGGAATGTCACAGCACAGAGTAACAGACACCTGTGTGAAAGTGCATAACCACAACCAATGTGAACACAGCCACAGCCACATATGGTATGCTAGCGTAATATTAGAGTATATGGACTATCTGTTCAACACCATCCTCATATGTGCCACTCACACACTACCCCTACATATACTGGGCCACTATACAGTGTTGTCCGATGCCTGTCTGTGGTATGGGACATGTGTGTGTTTGGCCTTACAAACATGTAAGCTGATAGGGTAACATATAGTGGAGCAGCATGTAACATCAGATAGAACAGGACCAGGAGCAGTGACATCTACCCACAGTCTGTATGCAGGCCAAGGTACATATTAACAATACACACATTATCAACAATCACCATAAGTACACAGACCTCAGTACTGTACAGACAACAACAGAATGTCCAGGTTATGTCATCAAATATAACCCCTACTATATATAACATGTGTAGCAGTCTGATATCTCACTGTCTTGTTATCAGATATAATGTCAGTTAATATGGTGTACAGCACATACGCATCTCTTACTGCATGACATATGTACAAAGGTTGAAAGACCTGTGGCTGGAGGCACAAACACAGGGCCAATATTGACATGTTGCTGTGATAACCTCATACATTTACTGTTGTAACAGGGTTTGTTGCAACATATGTCCTATGAAGGATATGAAGTCAGTAACTCTCACGGCTGTCACCATCTACAGACTGCAATCCTCACACTACCTTCTGCAGTTCACAGATAGGTGCTCTGTGGGTAACACAAGAAACAAAAGGCACTACACACTGCCCAGTCTGCAGATGACCCTACAGGTGGGGGTTTCCTCATAAACATAGCAATGACATGATAGGTATTAAAACATGTAGGACAGCCATATCCACACACACCCTGTTAAACCAACATTACTCCAATCACAGAATAACAGCACTTACAGTCTGTAGTCAAGTCAACCACATCCCCTTCCTGTGTGTTGGCCTGTTTCCACAGTGTATGTTGTTAGAGGTAAATCCCAAATCCATCTGTGATGGTGTTTGCCAAACAACAGATCTAGTTCCTGCTCACAGTGCATGAAAAGGCCCAACATGATGTTCCTAGATATCGGAGTGTGTTTCCATGCAATTGGGTATGGAAATGTTACCACAGCTGTTCCACATGCAATCAGCTAGAGGAAGGCTGCAATTCATGCAGAGGCCATCAGCTGATCATGAGCATCACTTACAATACACATGCTGCTGCCTAAGCAAAGCAGGTGTAGGTCTCCACATCCACCAGAGAGGGAGTGAGAGAGGCAGACAGAGGCAAAGTAAAGTCAGGGAGGGGTGGGAGAGTAAAACTTAAGCATGTTTGTGTCGCACCTACCAACACAGGGTATCAGCCCCCTGATGACTATGTAGTGCTATCACATTTCTATGCAGTTATCGGATGCGCCACATAGGTTACATGCTGGGGAGCCCTCAAAAAATATATGTGATGGTGAGTGGCATCTGCAACGGGGATATGGTAGCTATATGGTAGGTGTAGTACATGTGCCTGTCCTCATGAACAGGTGCCTGTATCAACACAGCTACAACCTCACAGGGATGCACACATATTAACACACTTGGCAGTGCCAGGAATACAACTCATCACAAGTGTGATTGCCACAACACATTACTGTGCAGGTATCACATGCACCAGAGTAGTCATAAAGAGGTTATATGGGCAAAGGGTATGTGGAGGTGTCTGACATTGGACAGCATGCTTCAGTATGAGAGTGGGGGTTGTAGTGAGTGTGAATGTGGTCATACAACACACACACACACACACACACACACACACACACACACACACACACACACACACAGCATGCCAGTACTGGCATGCATAGGTACATTTCTTCACGGGTGTGTAGTGGTCGACTGTGCCAGACAGCTATACAAGGCTAGGTGATGGTATACATTGGCATCAGCCCACATGACAATAGTCTGCATTGTGGCTCAGGGGTGTAGTTTCTAGATTTGCCTGCACAGGTGGGTATTGTATTCACCATCCAATCACCTGGGTGACAATTGTGTGTGGCCAATACTGTGCATTGCTTGCCATGTATGTGTTCCTTAGTCCATGACATGGATGGTGTCTGGGATGTGCACATCTCCCACATGCATGTACAGTGACATGTCGAACTGTACCTGGGGTGTCTGGCCCATGTTGTGTACACAGATTATCATCAGATGTGCCAGTCCTGGCCTCATGTGGTGGAAACTGGTAATAGACAGCAGGTTTACCCTGCACCTACATTGATAGCATGATATCGGCAATCCCTGGTGTCAGTGGCATCTGTTCATACAGGGCATGTTTTCAGGCATGGTATGTCCTTTGTGGGTCACATTTGATGGCACTACAGGTGTTGCAGGTGTCCAGTGGGGAACATGGAGAAGATGCACTGTCGGCATGTACATGCCTATTGGACAGATGGACAGAGTGCCATGCCCTCTGTAGCCCACTGCAATCACAACATAGTTACTATCAGTGGGCAATATGCAGGGTACTACCAACATAGCGGCTGTTGCCTTGGAAGTATGTGTGTGTGTGTGTGTGTGTGTGTGTGTGTGTGTGTGTGTGTGTGTGTGTGTGTGTGTGTGTGTGTGTATGAACAACTGGGACCAATGTAGAGTGGCTGGGGTACAGATCTATACCCATACATGTGACAACAAGGCCAGGTAAACACAGTTAGCAACATCAGTATTACCCAGAGAACACTCTCAACCCATGTCTCATACACATACACTTGCCTAGGCAACAACCAATATGCTGGTAGTACACTGCATATTGTCCACTGATAGTAACTCTGGAGTGATTGCAGTGGTCTACAGAGGGCATGGCACCCTGTCCATCTGTCCAATAGGCATGTAAATGCAGACAGTGCACCTTCCCCATGTTCCCCACTGGACACCTGCAACACCTGTGGTGCCATAAAATGTGACCCACAAAGGACACACCATGCCTGAAAACATGCCCTGTATGGACAGATGCCACTGACACCAGGGAATGCCGTTAGGTTTCATAGGTTCATAGGTTCATAGGTAGGTACTAGGCTATTGGCCCTAGGGCCTATATAAGCCTAGCCAAAGGTACCCTGGCTTTCGCCACCCAAGAAAATTATTTTCCTGTGCCACTGTTGAGCAGAGCCACAGAAGTGATCCCCGGGGTGAATTTCCTATCTCCCATCCAATCATCAAGATTTTTCTTGAACAGTGCTAATGAGGAGCTTTGTTTGATATAGATAGGTAGTTTGTTCCAGAGTATGGGAAGTCTCTGGGACAGGAATCTATCCCTCCAGCATGTTCTGTTTATTGTGGTGACGAGGTTTAGGTCCCTAGAGCATGTAGCTCGCAGGGATTGGGATTTCTTTAAGTGGAGCATGTCTAAAAGCTCTGGGTTTGACATAGCTTTGTGTGTTAGGCAGAGATCGCCTCTGAGTAGGCGATATGCAACAGAGTAAAGCTGCAGTTTTTTGAGACGGTCTGCATAGGGCATCTCTTTGAGGCTGGTAATCCTCTTTGTGAGGTATTTCTGTGGCCTTTCCAGTTGTTGTAGATGTCTTGTGAGGTACATACCAAAAGGGGCATTGTACTCTATAATGGGTCTAATGAGTGACGAGTACAGGGAAACAATGACCTATTTTTTCCTGGATGAGAATCCTTTTGTGATGAGGTGTGCCACATAGAAGGATTTCCTGACTACTGTGGCGATGTGATTATCAAAGGAGAAACTACTGTCCACCTGTGTCCCAAGGTCTCTTATCACACTTTCGGTGTTAAGTAGACTACCACCTATGTGGTAGTTCATGGGTACTGAGTTTTTACCAAAAGGAATGACAATGCACTTTTTGGCTTTGAGCTTGAGGCCATGGCTTTGACACCAAGCATCTGTCTCAGCAAGGCCCTTTTGTAGGATGTCCACATCTTTTGGAGTTTTGATTATGGCTCCTAGTTTGCAGTTATCTGCGAACTTCATTAGACAAAGACCTTCTGTGTTGGCCTGTACTTCAGAGAAGTAGATACCAAACAGGAGAGGACCCAGGACTGAACCCTGTGGTGCTCCACTTGTCACTGGTCTGAAGCTGAATTTGGAGTCTGCTACTTTCACAGTGTGGGTTCTGTCAGTGAGCCAGTTGGCAACCCATCTTGTGACATAGGGATTTATACCTAGTTTAGTGAGTTTATCTATAATTCCAGAGTGGGGGATGGTGTCAAAAGCCTTGGCAAGATCTAGATAGGCTGTGTGAACCACCTTACCCTCATCTACGGCTTTGGTGACTGCTTCAAAGAAGTCTATCAGGTTTAGGAGACATGATCTGCCTTTTACAAACCCCAACTGGGTGGGGTCTGAGTTTGGAGATTACCAATGTCATTGTTTATAAGTTCCATGATGATACGCTCCATAGCCTTGCAGACCAGGCTCGTTAGGCTAATGGGGCGGTAGTTTCCGGGGTCTGTGGTGGCTCCCCGTTTGTGGAGTGGGATAACTGTCATTGTGCGCCATTCAGTGGGAACATAGCCTGAGGTGAGGCTATGATTGAACATGGTAATTAGTTGGGGGTGCCAGTTCATTCTGTAGTTCATGTAGAACACAGCCTGGGATGTCGTCAGGTCCCATGGATGCTGTGTTCTTGGCTTTGGATAGTGTGTTTTTTACCTGTGCAGCCGTGATTACAGGAACTTTGCATTCTTCTGGTATAGAGATGGGCCCTTTAGGGGATGACAGAGGGGTAAAGTTGGCACTGAACCTATCTGCCAGGATGTTGGCAATATCCGTTGGTTCTGTATATTTAGTGCCATTGTGCTGTAACTCAGAGCAGATCTGAGTGTTGCCATTGAGATTCTTGACATAGCTATAGAATGCTTTGTGGTTGTCTTTAGAGTCAGTGGCGATTTTGTTTTCATAACTAGCTTTGGAGGATTTTATGAGGGATCTCGGCTTCTTACTGAAGCTGACCAGGGAGTTTCTCCAATCATGGGATTTTACTCTTTTTTGCAACAGTTTCTTTCTTCTGTTGTAGAGTTTGTTTATGGCAGGGGACCACCAGATTGGCTTCCTTTTTTTGGAGGATAGCATCTTGGTTCTGTTACGGATTGCACAATCCATGCACTCATGTAAGTGCTTATAAAGTGCATTTGTGTAGGATTCAGCAGTCATACCTCTACTGTCCGTCAGCATGGGTGTTGTGGAGTTTGCCACGTCTGTCTTAAGAAGCGTGAAGTTGGCTTTGGAGAAATTTTTTACTGTGGTTTACCTAATGGGGGGTGGGGGAGAGATGTGAATGTCTAGGGGGATTAGCTTATGGGCGGATCTGCCCAACGAGGAATTGATCTCTGGTGTGGAGCACCGGTTGCCCATGTTGGTAATAACCAGGTCCAGGATATTGCTGCCCCTGGTGGGGGTGTGGATAAGTTGATCCATGGCATTGGAATTTATGAATTCCAGAAAACGTTGAGCACAAGAGTTGGTACATGAGTAGTTTCCCCAGTTAATGGTGGTGTAGTTGAAATCGCCCATTATTAGGGTATTAGGTTGTACCCTAATATTTTTCAGTGTATTAAGAAATGATGAGTGTGAATCCTGGGGCATGGTGGAGGATCTGTAGCAAGCTACAATTTGGATTGCGGTCTTGCCCAGAGTTAGTTGCACTTGGATAATCTCGGATGCATTATGCTGAGCAACTAGCCTGGAGGTGTGGCTATCCTTAATGAATATGGACACGCCTCCACCTTTAGTGTTTTGGTTCAGGTTAGGTGGCCAAAAGGTGTGGTATGAATTATAGCCTGGTAATGCAGGGGTACTCTCTGGAGCCTTGAACCAGGTCTCTGTCACTGCACAGATGTCGATGTTCTCCATTTTAAGGAGTGCCTCGAGAGAGTGCATTTTGAGGTTTAGACTTCTAGCATTGAGTAGTAATACCCTCAGATTCTTCTTGCCTGTACCTGTTAGGGTGGTGAATTTGTAATTTGAACCTTGCCTAAAAAGGCACTATAGGGGTGGCTAGAGCCTTAGCCAGTATCTGGAATCCCAGGGGCGACAGGTGCAGGCCATCTCTGGCAAAGCATCGTGGCTTGTCGATCATGTCATCCAAGGCAGACAGATACTGGATCCCCTTAGAATGACACCAGAAGCTTAGCCAATTGTTGAAGTCAATCATTTTGTCCTTGTACTGTGGTATTATTCTGAGTGATGGCAGGATGCTACTCAGGGCTAGGGTCATACCTGCCTGGGCTACAAGATCGGACAGCTCCTCCATGTCCCTTTTCATGTAGTCCAAGGAGGTACGTCTCAGGTCATTCACACCAACATGGACAATGACAGAGTCATATTTGTACTTGTTGTGGAGTGACCTGAGTGTATGCGTTATGTGGCAGATCCTGGCACCCGACAGGCAGCTGACAGTAACATTCTCCTTATTTAGCCTGGTGGGTGGAACATCAGTGTGCCTGACTATAGAGTCACCTATGACTAGAGTGTTGGGTACTTTGTTATGCCTTATGGGCTGTGGTTGAGTGGCACACTGAGTTTGTGGGCTATGTGTCATTTGGGTTGTGTTGGGGGGTGGAGGTTGCTTGTGTTTCTGCTTTGGAGGTCCCTGTTGCTTGGGCAGGTTTTTACTGAGAGCCTCCGTGAATGTAGGTGTGTGTTTTGTGTTTCTATGTGTGTGTTTTGGTGGTGTAGGTTTTGAGGGACTATGTGCTGAGTGTGGTGTGGTGCAAGTGTTTACCTTCTCCTCTTGACTGTCTAGTCCAGTCTTGGGTGAAGAGAGCTTTGCTTCCAGTTTGGCTATATAAGTGCATCTCTCACAGGTTGTAGTGTTGGGTGGTAGGAGGAGAGGGTTGTCTGTGTACATGAGGCAATTACTGCATTGCCCCAAGATGCCCAGATTCATCAGGTAGACAGGAGGGAACACCGGGGGCTGACCCTTAGACATGCCTGTATAGGTGCTTTTTGTTAAGTACTAGAAACTGTTTTCCTCTAGACAGTGAGGAAAGTTGAGTGCTCTAGTAATTTGTAGCTTATTTAGTGCTTACAATAAATTCTGAACAAGTGCTGAAACAAAAAAATGGCTAGTTCTAAGAAACAAAATTAAGCTAGACGGTTTCCCTCCAACACAGAAAGGCTTGGGCCCTAGAAGCCTACAAATAGTCCTGGACACAGCAAATCTATATCCAGGCTAGACTACCCACAGTAAAGGCAGGAAACAAGCTTAGAAAAAGTTTTTTTTTTTGGAAAGAGAGAAAGGAGTAACAGAAACTAAGCTGATTGGCCTTCTCAAATGTTCTCCCTGTACTGGGTAGAATGAGGTAATGACACTAGACTGGGAGGAGGGTCCCAGATCAAATTTACACTAGGGGCGGGCAACTGCAAAGCCACCAACTATAAAAACACTATACCAACAGGGAGGGAGGGTGGGAAACAAACAAACTGCAGAAATGTTTCTCACAGCTGAAAAGCAGCAGTGAGCTTTTAAATGAAAGTTTTAAACAGCTAAAGGAGCCACTAGAAAAAGAGTTTAACTGCAACAAGTTATCAGGTTTATCAATGTAGGTGCATGATAAACCTGATGACCATTACCTGTTCCCACCACTGGAGGCCAAGACTAGCACATCTGATGATAAAATGTGTACACAACATGGGCCAGACACCCCAGGTACAGTTCCAAATGTCACTGTACATGCGTGAGGTGTGCACATCCCAGACACCATCCATGTCATGGTCTAAGGAAGACATACATGGCAAGCAATACACAGCATTGGCCACACACAGTAATCACCCAGGTGACTGGATGGTGGATACAATACTCATCTGTGTGGGCTAATCCAGAAACTACACCACTTAGCCACAATGCAGACCATTGTAATGTGGCCTGATGCCAAGATATACCCATCACCTAGCCTTGTATAGCCATCTGGCATGTCGACCACCACACACCCCTGAAGAAATGCACCCATGCATGTCAGTACTGGCACCGTGTGTGTGTGTGTGTGTGTGTGTGTGTGTGTGTGTGTGTGTGTGTGTGTGTATGTGTGTATGTGTTGTATGATGTGTATGATCACATTCACACTCACTACAACCCCCATTGGCATACTGAAGCATGCTGTCTGATGTCAGACACCTCCCCATACCCTTTGCCCATATAACCTCCGTATGACCTTGTGGTGCATGTGATACCTGCACAGTAATATGTTGTGGCAATCTCACTAGTGTTGAGTTGTATTCTTGGCCTTGCCAAGTGTGTCAATGTGTGTGCATCCCTGTGAGAGTGTGGCTGTGTTGTTGCTGGCACCTGTTCATGTGAACAGGCATGAGTACTACACCTACCATATAGCTACCATATCCCTGTTGCAGATGTCACTCACCATCTCATATATGTTCTGAGGGCTCCTCACCATGTAACCTATGTGGTGCAGCCAATAACTGCATGGAAATGTGATAGCACTACATAGTCATCAGGGGGTTGATACCCTTTGCTGGTAGGTGTGTGACACAAACATGCTTAGGTTTTACTCTCCCACCCTTCCCTGACTTGTCTTTGACTCTGTCTACCTCTCTCACTCCCTCTCTGGTGGATGTGGAGACGTATACCTGCTTTGCTTAGGCAATAGCATGTATATTTTAAGTGATGCTCATGATCAGCTGATGGTCTCTGCATGAATTGCAGCCCTCTGTAGCTGATTGCATGTGGAACAGCAGCTGTGGTAACATTCCCATAGCCAATTGCATGGAAACCCACTCCAATATGTAGGAACATCATGCTGGTGTTGGGCCTTTCCATTCCCTGTGAGCAGGAACTCAATCTGTTGTTTGGCAAACAGCACCTCAGATAGATTGGGGATTTACTTCTAACAGCATACACTGTGGAAACAGGGCAACACACAGGAGGGGGCTGTGCCTGACCTGACTACAGACTGTAAGTGCTGCTATACTGCATCTGGAGTAATGTTGGTTTAACAGGGTGTGTGTGGATATGGCTGTCCTACATGTTACAATACCTGCCATGTCAGTGCTCTGTGTATGAGGAATTCCCCATCTGTAGGGTCATCTGCAGACTGGGCAGTGTGTGGTGCCTTTGGTTTCATGTGTAACCCACAGAGCACCTATCTGTGAACTGCAGAAGGTAGTGTGTGGATTGCAGTCTGTAGATGGTGGAATCATGACAGTTACTGACTTCATATCCCTCATAGGACATATGTTGCAACAAACCCTGTTACAACAGTAAATGTATGAGATTATCACAGCAGTATGTCAATGTTGGCCCTGTGTATGTGTTACCAGCCACATCTCTGTCAACCTTTGTACATATGTCAAGCATTAAGAGCTGCATATGTGCTGTACACCATAATTAGTGACATCATATCTGATAAGCCAGTGAGATATCAGACTGCTACACATGTTATGTACAGTAGGGGTTATAGTTGATGACATAACCTGGACATTCTGTGGTTGTGTGTACATTACAGAGGTCTGTGTACTTATGGTGAATGTCGACAGTGTGTGTAATGTTAATATGTACTTTGGCCTGTGTACATACTGTGGTAGATGTCATTGTTCTTGGTCTTGTCCTATCTGATGTTACATGCTGCTCTGCTGTATGTTACCATATCGGCTTACATGTTTGTAGGGCCATACACACACACATGTCCCATACCACAGACAGGCATCGGATCACACTGTGTAGCGGCCCAGTATATGTAGGGTTTGTGTGTGAATGGCACATATGAGGATGGTGTTGAACAGATAGTCCATATAGTGTAATAATATCCTGGCATACCATATGTGGCTGTGTTCACATTGGATGTAGCTATGCACTGTCACACAGGTGTATCATACCCTGTGCTGTGACATGCCTGTAGAGCCTGCTATATATGCAGGTACATGTGCATTTCCCCATAGGAAATGTAGGCCAGTGTTGAGCCACTCTGCCTGTAGCCTGTGCAGTGCTTTGTTATATGCCTAGCAGCTTAGTGTACTTACCCACTGAGATGTCATGTCCAGATACTTGCCAGATGTATTGCTGCCAGGCCTCTCTTAACAGTCATGTATGCCAGACAGAGCAGTGGGATGATGTACAGATGTATGTTAATATCTAGTGGGTAGTATGTGGCCATGACACCTCTGTAGCAGCAGTTAGTATGTGTCTGGACAGACAGGGGTGTGTGAATGCATAACCTATGTGGGCATATGTATACCAGTCGTTATGTGTTATACCCATCTACATGGCTGTTAACATCCACATTTTCAGGCTTGGTCCACATGTTTTGCACTAAGGGGTTCTGTGTATACATCCGGACTGTCCAGAGCGTGTCAGAATGTCCACATATATTGACCAATATATCTGCTGTAGTCCACAGTAGCATTACGTGCTAGCAGCGGTACTGTACTATGATGTCCTTAGGATGTCTGTCAGTAGCCAATGGCACACATGTGAAAAGCAGATGTGACCTCCCACACACACCATGTCTGTAAAGACAATCACTATTACAGTACCAATAGTCTAATGATATACGTGCTAGACATACCTGACATCCCCTTGCACTATGTAATTGGGACTATAGGGGCTGAGGTAGGCCTACACTCCATGTTCAGGGAGTATGGTGGAAATATATGTATATATAATTATCCAGATATCTATATAGATATATACACATATACATATCGACATATATAGAGGGGTATGTATACGTACATAGATATACATATACACACCCAGATACATACATATACAGAGAATATACAGCTACACATATACAGATAGTGGTACATATGCACATATACGTATATCATGTTGCCATTCCTGCCAGCAGTCCACTGCTGTTGTATCCCCCACACATACACTGGGGCTGGGGCCATATATGTGTGAGCTTCACCTACACCATACATGTGTGCCCATATGCACTCCAGAGGCCAGTGTATGTAACAGTG